>NW_006199712.1:2937237-2962013 GCF_000334495.1 Tupaia belangeri chinensis
TCCCAGACCTGGTGGCTTGCTTTCTCACTTTCCCTCTCTCTTTCTATGTGTCTCCCTCTGGTCAAATTAAAATAAATGAATTAATAAATAAAATTAAATAAATAATTCAAAAAAAAAAAAGAACTCAATGTTTGAAGAATAAACACCTTTCTAACACCAAGAATATTTAAAAGAGAATGTCACTAGTTCTAATAGTAATTCCAAAAAAGTTCTGAAAATGTTCTGGGAAACTTGCATTACACATGTTAATAATTTAAATAGATCAGAGCTGCTTAAAAGGACAACCCATCATTTTACATTTACACCCAAAATATAGGCAGTTTTTGACCTGCAATCTACAGGTTGACTATCCCTAATCTGACAATCCAAAATCCAAAACACTCCAAAATTTTAAACCTTTCAACACCAACATGACACCACAATTAGAAAATTCCACAACTAACTTCACATGATGGGTCAGCCAAAACACAGGGCATGACACATAATTTTATTCAGCACCCCCAAAGAAGAAACTGTCCCAACCCCTTCTGCTAAAATTCATCTTTCCCACGCATGCTCACATTCTTCTATGCAAGCACACTCACAAAGGGTTCCACGCACAAAATTATGAAAAATGTTGTGCAACATTACCTTCAGGCAATGTATACAAGGTGTACAAAAATCAAATAAATTTCATATTCAGACTGGGGTCCAATCCAAGATATCTCATTACATACAATGGGATTTTTAAAAGTTCATGAAACAATGGAATTAAAGTTTAAGTTTACTTGGGTGCAATGAATTTTAAATTCATGCACTTCCATAATATTCATTTTTCATGAGCTTTTTGAAGATCCCTTGTATATGCAAATATTCCAAAATCCTAAGCACTCTGGTCCCAAGCATTTGAGATAAGGGATTCTCAACCTGTACCATGAGTACAATAGCAGTAAACATTCAGTGCTCAAAGAGCATAAAAAGATTATCATATCTCTACGCTCTACTCTAACTTACTATCACTCATGTAAGTAGACTACTGGGATAGAAAGCATCAAAACTCAACACCTACTCTCTGAAAAGCAAAAACAAAAAGCCAAAGTCCTGCTTACAGTGGAAGTACTGAAAAGTGTCACTGGCAGTATCATCTCTAAAATAAACGGTCAGTTATTTAAGGATGACTTACAGGCTTTTTGGTTTCTATCACAAGAAGAGATGGTGGTCTTTCATTGGATGACTGATTTGGAGGATTCTTTTGATCTGCAAATCTTGAAGATGGCTTATAAATTTTACCTCTTTTTTCATCTGTTTCATGTTCTTCTGAAATTTAAAATACTAAATTTCAAAACTAATTTCACATTTTTAAACTTTACTATTTTTAATAAAACAGAAGTTAATGAAATGATTTCAGTATTACAACTTATCATTACTGACACATTCAACCATTACCTTACCCTCAGGAATACTAGTACTATCATTTTATAGTAAAACTATAAAATATATGAAAATTTCTGCAAAGTGGGGCTGGTATCACTGGACTCCTATGTGGCCCTCTGCAGTTTGAGCCCTGGACCCGTGACTTGAAAATCTCGCTGCGCACGTGTGCGTTCATGCCCAAAATCCTGAGACAAGAATGGAAAAGGGACTGCAGTGCGGCCATCCCCCCCGGAAAGTGATTTCTCACTGTCCCTCACGGTCATGCAAATTCACCCTATGACAAAAACCTAACAAAAAAAAAAAAAAAAGTTTCCAAAGTGCCCTGATATCTTGAAACTGAAATGTACTAAATATTTTTAAATGTTATCTAGCTTCAGTATCCATTAATCTACATATGGCCATTTATTTTACTAATTAATATAACCACTAGAGGGTGCTGACAGAAAGGAAATGGGAAAATAAAAAGCAGTAAAACGTTCTTGCATAATTATCTACCTTCGGTCATTCAATCAAGACTTAGGGTCTGGGCAGCCCTACAGCCTAGTGCTTAAGGGAGCAGGAGCCCACGTGGCCAATCATGGTTTGAATTCCAGCTGGCTGCTTGAAAAGCACTTTGTGCATGTACATGTGCACACCAAAAATCCCAAGAAAATGGAAAAATGGAGAAAGGATCAAGGGATGATTATTCCCCATCAGAGGCAGAGTGCTTTTTCCCACGCCATCTGTCTCTGGCAAACACACACGCTGACAACCTAAAAAAAAAAAAAAAAAGCCGATAATATTTACATTTACCTTTAGCTGCATTAACGACACCTCCTCGTACAAATGTTTTCACTTTATTGCCATCACTTCCTTCAAAAGCAGCAAGAAATTCCTCATAAATCTCAGCAGCTGCCTTTTCATCCTCCTAAACACACAAGAAAATATTTTCACATATCACTGTTGTATGTACATCAAATTCATCCAGGAACAATGTAGATAACATCCCTCCACTTCCCTCATTAAGCAGTCCTAATAAGTAACAACATCAAGTCTTTGATGGATATCAGTATTAACTAGCACTGAAACAGAGAGGATTTGCTCCTCCATTGGCAATTTGTAGAACCAGAAAAAAGTCCATTAAGTATAGGTTAATGGGCAAGTTTTCTAGAGACAATTCAAAAGTCAAATTGTATGACAAATGACTAAAACAATTTATGATGTTAATGTTTTTGAAGTTGCCAAGGCACAGTGACTTAATTCAATGAATATAAAGATTTCCCTTTCCAATTACTAAAGGAATAAATATTAGGGCCTTTCCCATAGTCTAGTGATTAAGGTGAGCCAGATCTCACATAGCCAGCGGTTCAAATCCTGACCCTGGGAGCTTGAAAACAAGCCAGTGCCTGTGTATGTGTGCTCAAATCCCTACAGGGTGGAGAGACAGAGGGGAAGACTGTGGTATGATCACGCCGCCCCACTAGGGCTGCTTTCTCCCTCTCTCTCTGTCTCTCTATTGAGCACCCTTACTCTGGTAAATAAATAAGTGAATATTAGAAATTGAAGCAGCAATATTAACTCCTAACAGGAAGCATTAAGGAAAACATTCTCAATTATCTGAATAGCTCTAAAACATGTATAACTAGAAAGGCCAAGGAACACAACAGAAAATACAAAAATAGGGACTAGCAGTTGGCCTAATGACTGTGTCGCTGAATTCCTATGTAGTCGACCGCAGTTTGAGTCCCGGATCTGGTGGCTTAAACTCGCACGGGGTGTGTGTATGTGCGTGCCCAAAATCCCAAGAAGAGAGTGGAGAAGAAGGGACTGCGGCATGACCATCCCCCTGGGGATTTCTCACTTCCTCTCTCTTTCTTTCTGGCAAGTGCACATACCCTACAGCAAGAAACCTCTCCCTCCACCCCCCCAAAAAAAGGAAATATAAAAACCCAAAAGCATGAGGAAAATTTAGTATTAAGAGGGCATTTCAAATCACTGGAAAGTAGATGGAGCTTTCTATAAATAATAATGGGGAGACCAGCAGTTGGCATAATAGCTATGTCACTGGACTCCCATGCAGTTGACTGCGGTTTGAGTCCTGGACCCCGGTGGCTTAAACTCGCACCAGGTGCGTGTGCGTATGTGCCCAAGATCCCAAGAGGAGAATGGAGGAGAAGGGATTGCGGTGTGACCATCCCCCCTGGGGGGTGATTTCTCGCTTTCTATCTCTCTGTCTGGCGAGCGCACGCGCCCTATAGCAAAAACCTCTCCAAAAATATATGTATAAATAAATAATGAGATAATGGAGTAACTATTTGGAAAAACATAAAAATGAGTGATTTCTTTACACCATATACCAGGAAAAACTAAATATGAATTAGATTTAATTTTCTTAAAAATGAAACGTCAGGAACAATAGTCAGCATAATGGCTATGTCGCTGGACTCCCAAGTAGTTGACCGCAGTTCGAGTCTCGGAACCGGCAGCTTCAACTCACGCTGGGCGTGTGTGTGTGCGTGCGTGCCCAGGATCCCAAGAGGAGAATGGAGGAGAAGGGATTGCGGTGTGACCATCCCCCCTGGGGGGTGATTTCTCGCTTTCTATCTCTCTGTCTGGCGAGCGCACGCGCCCTATAGCAAAAAGCTCTCCAAAAAAAGAAAAAATGAAATCTCAAAAGTAACAGAAAACATAGGGAAATTCCTTTATAAGCTAAGAAAGGAGAAACAGGACTATAAAAATCCAGAAATCATGAGGAAAGACTGATAAATCTAAGTTTTTACAAGGAGAGAAACTGTTCAGAAGCAAAATAAAAAGACAATTGACAAAGTGGGGAAGAAACATTGTACCTTATTACCATAGACAAGTTAAAAGCAACTGACAGGAAAAATAGTTTAGATATGAGCAGACTGGCCATAGAAACATACATAAAAAAAACTATTCAACTTTACTCATAAGGGAAATATGTATTTAAAACTACACTGAGATACCATTTTTCAACTAACTGATCAGCAAAACTACTCCATCATCTATTGGTAATATAGATGATGAATATAACAACATCATCTATTAAAAAGGCCATAGTAAAGCAGCAACACACACTACTGACAGGATGGGGCATATCCCTGCCCCTCGAGAGCAGTGTGACGAGCAGAGGAGAGCTCTACCTACACATTTACCATCCTCCCAGTAATCTCACTTAGAAGACTATATTCCAAAGGCACACAAGCCAAAAAAACCCAGAAACATATGTATAACACTATCCATAACAGTGTTACTTGTAACAGCAACAGTTCAGGCTGCATAGCTGCACAGCCATAATAAAAATAATAAGGAATATTTCTATATACTTGAAATAATCTCTAAGTGACAGTGTTAAGGTAAAGAAAGCAAGATGTGGGGCTGGCAGATGGTGCAGCAATTGCATAGTTAAACTCCCTTATAGCAGACTGCGGTTGGAGTTGCGGACCTGATGGTTTGAAAATCATGCCAGGCACATGTGTGTGCATGCCCAAGATCCCAGAAGAATGGAGAAGGGACTATGGCATGGTCATACCCCCTGGAGGTGGGGGGATGGTTCTCACTTTCTTTGTCTTTGTCTCCCGCTCTGGCAAGCACATACACCATAAGATAAAAAAAAAAAAAAAGGCAGCAAGATGCAGGGCCAGATTAAGGCTCCTGGATTCCCACATGGCCAACTATGCAAATCCAGGATCTGGCAGCTTGGAGATCACACCAGGCATGTGTGCATACGTGACCAAAACTCTGAGAAAAGAAAAGAGAAGGGACTGTGGTGTGGTCATCCCCCTTGAGGAGTGGTTTCTTACTTTCTCTCTCTCCCCCCATGAGCTCATGCACCCAATAGCAAAACTTTATTAAAAAAAAAAAAATCAAGATACAGAGAAGTGTATTGTAGATAGCACACTATCAATAAGCTAGAAGGTAGGTACCATATGGGTGTACGCGCACGTGCTATTAAAAAAAAGACCAGAAAATAACCAGAATTGTTACACATGAGAGAGGAAACAGGGAGAAGGGACAGAGACAGAAGCTAGAGACCTCTGAATAGTCCTTGTGTTACAGACATGACTTGGAGGTATAACTGAGAGCACCCTGCCTGGAAGTTAAGAATCTTCGGAAAACATTTCTCTGCTATCCATACACTAACTTGCCTCCTTTGGCAAATTCATTTCCAAGGATAACTCAAAATATATTTATTGAGGGAAGGGGTATTTTAAGGGGTCTCACTGCATCACAATCCTCCTGCTTCAGCCTCTCAAGTAATGGACTAAAGGTACACCCCCCCCCCACCACAACCAGCTTTTTCTTGAGTGGGCTGGGAATCGAACTCAGACCTCCCATGTGGTCTCAGCCTCCCAGGCAACAGCATCCAGTGCATGCTGCCACAGGTGGGCTCCAAATAAAACATTACCTTTTTCTTTAATTCTTCTTGTTCCTTCTTGCTTAAAGTTCGCTTAGCTGTACTCATTTTTCCAATACTGAATGCTTTAAGTTTGTTTTCTAGGAGAGGCTAAGAAAAGAAAAAAAAACATATCTTAATATATACTCTTAATGCTGTTTATAGGTTAAATACACCTCAACTGATAACCAATTCTCCAGAATAGATTTTTTAAGAATTATTTTATTTAACAATATTTATTTATTCATTCAATCATTCATTCATTTTTTTTTTTATTTGACCAGAGAGGAACAGAGTGAGAGAGAGAAAGACAGGGGATGTGAAAAAGCAAGCCACCAGGTCAAGGACTCGAACCACAGTCAGCCATGTGAGAGTCCAGCATCCTTAACCACCATGCCACGCATCAGCCCATAGGTTGTTATTTTTAAAAATTCAGTGTAAAGGAAAGCTGGGGCTATTCTAAGCACCAAGTGCCTACCTTGGACTTTACTCTGATAAAGTATTCATTACTAGTGCTCAAGGTCAACAACATACAAAAGCTGTCTTTTTTAAAAAGGTAAAAATAGAACAGAGGCAGACGGCTAGGCTTAGAACAAGAATAAAAGCATCTGAGGGAAAATACAGCTGTCTCTACGTAAAAGTAGCAGTGATAGTAAACAGATGCTCAAACGGGAAAGAAAGGCATACGTCTGTGCCACCAATACCCTTCGTTTCTGGTACTATAAACACATTATTTCCTTTTATAATTTCGTAAACTACCTGATCCTTCATTAACAATACTGATTTTTTATATTACTTTATTTAACTATTTATTTATTTTAATTTGACCAGAGGACAGAGTGAGAGAGTAAGAGTGTAAAGGGGGGGAGTGAGAAAGCAGGGACCAGCAGTTGGCGTAATGGCTATGTCACTGGACTCCCATGTAGCCGACTGCAGTTCGAGACCCAGACTCGGTGGCTTAAACTCACTCTGGGCACATGTATGTGTGTGCCCAAGACCCCAAGAGCAGAATGAAGGAGAAGGGCTTGTGACATGGCCATCCCCCCTGGGGGGTGATATCTCGCTTTCTGTCTCTCTGTCTTTCTGGCGAGCGCACGAGCCCTATAGCAAAAACCCCTCAAATAAAAAAATAAATGAGAAAGCAAGCTGTCCAGGACACGAACCGTGGTTGGCCATGTGAGAGTCCAGCGCCCTTAACCACCATACCACCTGCCAGCCCCCAATACTGGTATTTATAAACATAATTTTATTTTCTGTGCTGGGCACATATAATCCACAGTTCTATAGGCTTCAGCTCAAAACTGCATCGGTGAATTTTTAAGAAAACAGTGCTTTAATAGTCTCATTTGCAGTAACTTTTCTCTGAAATATGACCACAGTAAACTGTCTTTAGACTTTTAGTTGTTCAAATCAGTTACACAGTTGGGCCAATCTACGGCATGGTGATTAAGGTGGCTAGAACCAACATGACCAACTGCTGGGTGTGACCTGGTGGCTGCAAAAACACACGAGGCACATAGGCAATGTATGCCCAAAATCCTGAAAGGGAAAATGGAGAAGGAATTGCAGTGTGACCATCCCCCATAGGGGAGAGGAGTGCTTTTTCACCTGCCCCCTTTTCTCTCCAGCAAGTGAATGTGCCCTTCAGCAAATTAAAAAAAAAAAAATCAGTTACACATTTGATTCCTAAGCTTAAAAGATAGAAATGTTTATTAAATTTAACATAAAATACTGAAATCCATAAGTTTTTCTCCTACTAATGTAAGTTACAAAGTAAGACTTTACCAAGCCCCTGTTATTAGACAGGCTTGCCCTTGGGAGATCCAGAGTGGAAGATTAACACTGCTTCAAACTATTTCAAAGTTGTATTAAAATCCCTTTCAGAGTTGGCTCTGTGAAGCAGTAGTCATGTGCTGCTCAACAGAAGTTGGATTCCATGTGGAGACCACGACTCAAATTCCCAGCCCAGTTAGCCTAAAACACAAGAGGCACATGCTCAAGTACCTAAGATCCAACTAGGAAATTGTGGCATGACCAGGCAGTGCGAAGGGTACTTATCTCTCTCTCTTTCTCACTCATGCACACACAAGTTCTATCATGAATTAAACAAAAAATTAAAATTAAACAAGCCCTTTGAAAAAATAAATCAGGGACCAGTAATTAGCGTAATGGCTATGTTGCTGGACTCCCACATAGTCGACCACAGTTCGCATCCCGGACCCGGTGGCTTAAAATTCACGCCGGGTGCGTGTGCGTGCGTGCCCAAGATTCCAAGAGGAGAATGGAGGAGACGGGACTGCAGCATGGCCATCCCCCCCAGGGGGGTGATTTCTCACTTTCTGTCTCTCTCTCTCTGTCTGGCAAGTGCACACGCCCTATAGCAAAAACCTCTTCAAATAAATAAATAAATAAATAAATAAATAAATAAATAAATAAATAAATCAGCTTATAACCCAAAAGTCAATAATGGGTTTCAAGAACAGATTCAAATAAACTTCTCTTAAATAAAAAGTTTTGCCATTGTTCAGTGTCTCTGATTTCAACTTAAAAGCTTAATTAAACAGTAAAATTATATATACATTCAATGAAAAAACAATTCTGCTAAACCAATGCTGTGTTTGAATTTTATTTTTTGATACCTAGGATATATAAAAACTAAATTTAGGGACCAGCAGATGGCGTCACAGTTAAGGCACTGGACACTCCTGCATGGCCAACCATGGTTCATGTCCTGGACCTGGTGGCTTGCTTTCTCACTTTACCTATCTCTCTCTCTCTATCTCTCTCTCTCTCTCTCTCTCTCTCACTTTCTTACTAGTCAAATTTAAACAGAGAAGAATGCATAAATAAAATAAAATAATTTTAAAAAACACAAAATTTAAATATCCAAGAGAAAAAGAATTAAGGAAATTAGAGTACTTACAGTAATAATATAATTATTTAAAAAGTTTATGAGCCAGTAGGTGGCATGAAGGTTAAGGCAGCTGAATCCCACACAGCTGACTTTGAGTCTCAGGTCCAGCAGCTTGAGAGACACACCAGGCACATGTGCGTGCGTCCCCAAAAATGCCAAGAGGAGAATGGAGAAGGAATCGTGGCCATCCCCACAGGGATGATCTCTGATCTCTCTTCTCTCTTCTCCTCTCCTCCCCTCCCTTCCTCCCTCCCTCCCTCTCTCTCTTTCTCTGACTCTAACGAGTGTATACACCCTACAACAAAACTTAAGGGAAAAAAATGTCTACAAGGCCAGTCCCATGGCCTAATGTTTAGGGAGCGAGATTCCACATGGCCCCAGGAGCTTGAAAACCATGATAGGTACATACACATGTATACCCCAAATCCCAGCAGGATGAAGAAATGGAGAAGATGAGATTGCAGTGTGACATGCCCCCATTAGATGCTTTCTAACTCTTTCTCATGCTCCTCTGACAATGAAGAAAAATGTTTATTTACAAACTTTTCACTGAAATAAAAAATGTTATATATATTTAGGATTAAAAACAGGATTTTTTTTTTTTTAGATGTTTGCCATAGGCCATGTGCACTCACTGGAGAGAGAGAGAGAGAGAAGAAAAATAAATCATCCCTCAGAGGAAATTGCCATGCCACGAGCCCTTCTCTTCCATTCTCTTTGGGATTTTTTTTTTTTTGGGGGGGGAGAGGTTTTTGCTAGAGGGCGCGTGCACTCGCCAGACAGACAGAGAGACATAGAGACAGAAAGCGAGAAATCACCCCCCAGGGGAAATGGTCACGCCGCAATCCCTTCTCCTCCATTCTCCTCTCGGGATCTTGGGCACGCACGCACACGCGCCCAACATGAGTTCTAAGCCACCGGATCTGGCACGCAAACCGCGGTCGACTACGTGGGAGTCCAGCGACACAGCCATTGAGCTAACTGCTGGTTCCCTCTCTTTGGGATTTTGAGCATGCGTACACCATGAGTAGCAACCAGGCTTAGGACTTCAAGCATGGAGCACAGTGGGATCTAGTACCTTAATCACCATGCCACCTGCTGGTCCATAAACAGGGTATTTTAAAATGTGTTCCCATAAAATTGATCTCAGGGAAAAAATTAAATTATTGGGGGGGGGTGGGCAGCTAAAAGATCCCCAAGAGTACTTTGTAGAGCCAGGAGTAAAAACTCTTTTTCTGTTTTGCTGTTTGCCTTGCACTTACCAGAGTTCCTATATGCTTTCCAGAGTGAGACTATAAGCTCTCTGAGGACAAGAACTGTGCTTAAACATCTGTGTATTTTCAGTGACTGGAATTTGGCACTGGGTTCGGTAAATGTTTTAAATTTGTGGGAGATTAATCAAAACTAATCATTTATATCCAAAATGCTCCTTTGTTTCTTAAATAAAATTGAAACTTAAATAAATCACATCTCATATATAAACTAAGAAATATTTCCTTATAGGAACTTCAGTCTATCATTAACTGGAATAAAAAACATTATTTTCTAATAGTGCAAGATGAAAAATATAATACCAACATATTCAACTATCAAATTTAATCAAGGACAGAAGAGAATCATTAACTATCCTTTCTTTCTTTACCAATACTCACTTTTGAGAGATTCTGATGAGGAGAATCACAAAGGCTCTCACGGGCACTTTCATTCCTGTAATTATGTTTCCTTGGGCTCTTAGGTCGTGTCCGACTCGGCATATCACTATCTGAGGGTCCAGATGCATCCATCTTCGGGGAAAGTAAAACAATTTTTTAGAAATTACATATATAGTTCTGGGAACCAGCAGTTAGCGTAATGGCTATGTCGCTGGACTCCCACGTAGTCGACCGCGGTTCACGTCCTGGACCCGGTGGCTTAAAACTCACACCAGGCGCGTGTGCGTGCGTGCCCAAGATCCCAAGAGGAGAATGGAGGAGAAGGGATTTCGGCGTGACCATCCCCCCTGGGGGGTGATTTCTCGCTTTCTGTCTCTATGTCTCTCTCTGTCTGTCTGGCGAGCGCATGCGCCCTACAGTGAAAATCTCTCCAAAAAAAAAAAAAAAGAAATTACATATATAGTTCTGAAAACTAGTAATAACCCAAGTATTTGAGTATTGACAAATTTCAGTATAAACCATCAAAAAACATCTCGCTTAAAATCACCACTGATCTTATCAAAAAAGTCCTCAAGGACAGGGAAAGTGTTCAGTAATTCCAACATGCACTTAAAATAAGGTCAAATTTTACATTGGTAACAGTTGTTTTTCTTGAGTTAGCAGGTCCACCTCTACATTTTCAAGAAAATATCTACTGAATACCTGTTTGATTAATCATAGTGTGTCTATGTTAATAACCTCAAGTAAAAGTGATATTCCATGAAAAAAGTGGCTAGCTAGCTTAATTTCTAAAAGCTAGCTGCACAAGAACTATTCCTCAAGGCAAACATCACACTTTTGTAAGCACGAGTGCTTTATATAGAATTCTTGTTTCATCACATTAAATATTAAAATGACTCATTCACAAGGTCAAGACTTAATATCACCAACAATGTTCTTACGTGTAACTAGGGTATTTTTACTGCTGAGAAAAATATGATCAACTATTATTACATTTTGTGTCAACACTTGATTCTTGTTCAAATGTCAACTCTATAGCCATCAATTACTTCTGCACCATTAGTACAAACATCAAAACAGTCAAAAAGGCAAATAATGCCTTGGGCAAGAGTTTTCTAGCTAGTACTACTACAGTAGTTTTGAACACAGTCTTCCCTCAAAGATTTAAAGTGACTCCCAGGGATTTGCAAACCACATGTGAACACTGTTAAAACACATATAAAAGGGAGGCCAGCAGATGACATGGCAGTTAAGGTGCTAAGACTTCCACAGGGCTGACCACAGTTAAGAGTCCCAGACCTGGCGGCTTGCTTTCTCTCTGTCTGTTATCTCTCTGGTGAACACACATGCCCTACAGCGAATTTAAAAATAATAACAATAGTAAATTAAATTAATTCTTAAAAAAGCACACATGTAAAGGAATATTTATTTCAGTATTATTCAAAATATCAAAAATCTTTAAATAAAAAGTAAATGTCTACCAAAAGAAACAGCTTAGTAAATATTTGTCTCCCTCCACCATGAAAAATTATGATGCCATCAGAAAGAACGGATTAGAGGGGCTGGCAAGTGGCGTGGTTGTTAAGGGAATCCCACATGGTTGACTGTGGTTCGAGTCCCGGACTTGGTGGCTTGCTTTCTCACTTTCTCCCCCTCTCTCTGTCCCTCTCTGATCAAATTTAAGTAAATAAATAAGTAAAGTTAAAATAATTCTTTTTTATTAAAAAAAAAAAGAAGAAGAAGGAGATTAGAGCCATGCCAGTTAACCTGCAAGGACTTCCAAGAGATGTACTATGCACTGAGAAAAAAAGAGTGTACTGTTGTGCACTGAGAAGGTGTACTGTGCATTAAGAAAAAAAATGTGCAATCCCACAACCAATGCAAAAACACACACATTTAAGAGTGTACAAAACTTAATAAGCACAATTTTTTTTTAAAAAAAAGGAAGTATAAATACTAAGTTTCTAGCTTAGCTTGAGGGAACTAATACATGCAAGTAAGATATGAAAAGGAGATGAAAAAAAGGCAAAAAAAAAAAAAAGTAAAGGCACATACCATTGTATTTATTTATAAAGTAAAATCGGAGTTGTAGAAATGTATACAAAGAAAATTTAATTTAAAAGACAATAGTCTGCTGTCATTTATACTCACATGAGCATCTGAAGATCCAGATGAATGAACATCTGATGATCTGGTCTGTAAGCATATAAAAATAGGTCAATATTGAAAGGATCAGAGAATGTCATTACACTAACAAAACAGTGTTTCTCATGTTAACAGTTTCTATTCAGCTAATAAAACTTAACAAGAGCAATGTCTGACTTAAAAAAGGATGGGATCCAAACTAAATGTGCAAAACTATTCTTTAAAATTCAACGGGCCAGCAAATAACATAGCAGTTAAGGAGCTGGATTCCCGCCATGGCCGACCGTGATTTGAATCCTAAACCTGGCAACTTGAAAATCACACTGGGAGTGTGTGCCTGTGTGCTTGTGTACATGCTCAACATCCCAGGAGGAGAAGGGAGAAGAAACTGCAGTGTGACCATCTTGGCAGATGATTTCTCACTTTCCCTCTCGCTGCCTCTCTCTGGCAAGCACACACACCCTACGGCAAAAATCTTTAAAAAAAAAATTTTTTTTAAAGCATTATTTCTGAAAATATGATGTTAGTGGAATATATGTGAGGCACAGTTCCTTTTTATAGTATACACTGGAAACCTAACTATTTTTTTTCTACTTTATTTAGTCCATGAATGAGAGAGACAGAAAAAGACAGAGAAATACAGTACCCCCAAAAGGGTCCTGATGCCATGATCCACGTTCCAGCTCAAACTGGCATACCCACGCCTTATATAATCAGGGAGGTCTCTGGACATAAAGTAGTAACCTTCTCATTTGGGTCTGCTTCAAGGAATGCTACCCTCTACCACTGTGCCACCATTGGCCTCTTTCGACACACTATTTTTACAACAGAATTTTTGTACAAAAGCTCTTCCCAAGTTAAGAGTCATTGTTCACTGCTACAACACTGCCAACA
Source organism: Tupaia belangeri chinensis (assembly GCF_000334495.1). Lineage (NCBI taxonomy): Eukaryota > Metazoa > Chordata > Mammalia > Scandentia > Tupaiidae > Tupaia > Tupaia belangeri. The sequence continues at coordinate 2,950,652 of NW_006199712.1, forward strand.
ACAACCTCTTGGTATGTAATAAAGAAACTTCCTCTCCTTTCTCCAATCAGCCAAAGCCACATTAAAAGAGAGGGATTCTTGGGTGGTGGTGTGGTGGTTGGGCGGCTGGATCCAACATGGCTAACCAAGCAGTTCGAGTCCTGGACCCAGTGGCTGGGCATGTATGTGTGCCCAAAATCCAGAGAAGAGAATGGAGAAGAGGGTATGGTGATGTGGTCATCCCCCCAGGGTTGCTTCTTACTCTCTCTGGCAAGTGCACATGCCCTATACAAAAAGTACAAAACAAAACAAAACAAAAGTTTTTGTGCAAAATAAAACAGGGAAAAGAGGATTCTTAATTCATAAACTCTTGCTCTCCAGGACACGACACAAATTCTCCTGCATAAATACTATTTTTAGCTGCTAGAGTGAACATAAACTCACCCGAGAAAGAAAGAGGGAGGAAGAAAGTAACCCCCCACCGCCACCCCCCGGCACCAACAGGGCACAGCCATGCCACAATCTCTTCTCTTCCATTTCCGCATGCTATCAGGATTTGGGCAAGCACACCCATGTACCCAACAAGTTTTTCAAGGTTCTCAGCCAGGATTCAGAGTCAGATGTGGGATCCAGCTCCCTTAACCACTAGGCTGCAGGGCTGGCCCTCTTCTGAATGAACAGCAAAAAAGAAAAAGCTATTATTAAACTCCAATGGGTCACCATTAATAATTTGTTTTAGGGGACTGTTCCTACCTTTGCATGCCAGAAGCTGACCACTGACACTGGGAAGAGTTCAGCCTTCAAACAATGGCACTTTCCAACATTAACTGTTAAAATTTCATCTTTCTGAACTGATCTACATTTCAGATTACACATGGCATACGATAATTTGTTTGCCTTTTCACTATGCATCCAGGGACAAAGAAGCCATGGTACAAGGCTATTAACTAAGTAATGTGCTATCTTCCTCAAATTTTTACTTGGATACCCTGCACTTAACTTTGTCACTGAGCTGTTTCTATTTCTGAAGACATGTGGTGAGATTTTACTTATTTTTACTTATATTTATGTGTTAAAAGTGAAGTCAAGACTCTTACAATTACAAATATCTTACCCGACTCCAGCTCTCATTTCTAGATTTCAAATAAAACGCACAAGACACTATATTAAATCAAGAAAAATTAAGAGGTTTGTACAAAAAAATTGTACAAAAAATGCTGAGAAAAATCATAGAAAAAACCAAATAAAGGCAAGTTCAAAGGGGTTATATTGTTTTATTTACTTTGTCTAAACAAGGCTAAGAACAGTTGGTCAGATTTTCACATTGAGTCAATTTACTCCTCTGTACTGACAGACAGGCAAAAAATCAGCCCAAAGCAACCAAGCATCAAGACAGTTCCCATCTCCATTCTTTCTGTCCATCTTTTTCTGTCCCCTACTTTTATTGTGTACACCCCCAACACTCATTTTCTTCTCCCAGCTTATCTTTCTTAAACATCATGATGGTACAGGAGAAGTTCTTTAATATTTAAACTGTGAAACACATCTTGAAATGTATCTATATGCAGATGTTTAGAAAGCAGACTCAAAGAGATAAATAACTACCCTTACAAAAGAAAAACAAGCTTAGTCAAAAAGCTGAATGGACTATGGTTAAAAGAAACTAATCAACTGCCTTCCAATATACCAGTATTAACCTGCTAGGTAACAAAAATAAAATCCTAACCATAAAAGCAGCAGAAAATATAAAACACCTAAAAACCAGCTTTAAAAATGTACACAATGCGTGCCTAAGATCCCAAGAAGGGAATGGATAAGGGACTGCGGTGTGGCCATCCCCCTGGGGGATGATTTCTCGCTTTCGGTCTCTCTGTCTCCCTGTCTTTCTGGTGAGCGCACATGCCCTATAGCAAAAACCTCTCCCCCCCCCCAAAATGTACACAATCAGGGTCCAGTCACTGGCACGGTGGTTTAAGTGTTGGACTCCCACAGGGCTGACCATAGTTTCAGTTGTGGACCCTGCAGCTTGTGGGTGCAGGTACTTGCCCAAATATCAAGACAATGGAGAAGGGGAGATTACGGCATGCTCCCCCCCAACACACACCCTGTGATTTCACATTTTCTCTCTGTCTCTTTCTGTGTCTCCAGCAAGTGCATACACCCTATAGCAACAATCTCTCTAAAATTAAAAAATGTACACAATCAGGCTGCCAAGTGGCACAGAGTTAAGGTGGCTGGATTCCACATAGCTAACTGTCTGGTTTAGATCCCAAACCAGCCAGATTGAAAAACATGCTGCATGTGTATGCCTGTATATGCACTCTGCAGTAAACAAACAAAAAAAAGAAAACATAAACTTTATAGAAGGGTTACATTAGTCCTGTCCACCTTTGGAAGACTCACAATATTTATGGATGGTAAAAACTCATTATTAAGTCAATGTTAATAATACTCAAATTTGTTTACATATTTAATATAATTTCATTCAACAGTGCAAAATCTCAAAGGGAAACTTTTGTACAGGGCCAAAGGAATTGCCAAAGTAATTCTACATTCCAACCAAAAAACTAAATTAGGCAAGCAGTGATGATTAAGGTGCTGGATTCCCACATGGCCAACAGTGGTCCGAGTCCCGGACCAGGCAGCCTGAAAACTCTAACAAAATAGATGAATAAATGTATGTTTAAAAGAAAGAAAGAAAGAATTAGGCAAGGGAGTAGCTAAGAACGTCCTACATTTAAAACATAATTTCTAGGATTTTATAAATGAAAGCTGTAAGAACTGGGTTACTGTGCCCCTTTCCACATAGTTAAAAATCTTTCCTGATTCCAAGTCATTTAGAGAGGGAGCCCTGTAATGTAATCCTCAAGAATCTCACTCACCATTTGCCAACTGGTAAAGAACCTCTAAAACAGAAGTTATTGGCTCAAAAGTAGTACTCTGTCACTCTCCAAATAACAGAATTTGATTCATTTGAAACAGAACACTAACAGCATCGCTTATGAAAATGCTCAAGTTTATTTCAATTCATCTAGGATGTCACCGGTCATATTCACTTACAAATCAACATATTCCACTGGTATGGACTAGAGCTGCATAGGACTCAGCGTATAACTTTTGTAGGCTTAAGGACAGAGATAGTAGATGAGATTTTTAAAAGAATAACCAACTTCTAAAGCAACTGGTAAATGTAACACAACTTCCAAAGTTGAGCCATAGACCCTCTTCCAAACCTGGAACTAAACTATATTATTTGTACTGGATTTGGAGTTTTACTTAACTGAATCACAAAGTAATGATGCTTAAAAAACTTAAGTTTAGAGAAGAATTCTTCATCAAAAAAAAAAAAAAGACAAAAAAAAAATAGAAAGTTTGAGGGCCATTGCTAAAGTACAGTGATTAAGTGCTGTGCATTGGGAGCTGGATCCCACACTGTCAACTAATTCAAATCCCAGCCCCAGAGGCTAGAAAGACACACCAGGCACATATGCATGCATGTCCAAATCTTGACGAGATGAACAAGTGGAAGGAGGGTTACAACATGACCATGTCCCATGGGAGCATCTTCTCTAGCTCTCTCTTTCTCTCTCTCTCTCTCTCTCTCTCTCTCTCTCTCTCTCTGGCAAATGCGCACATCCTCTGGCAATCTTTTAATTAAAAAGAAAGGATAAGGGAAATTTGATGTGATAAAGAAGCAGATGCAAGAGAAATTTATCTTAGAACAGAGAAGCAGATGGTACAGCTCTGGGAAAGGATGGCAAGAAAAGCCAGAGAGCCGTTCTGATGGCTGCTGAGAGGATAGAGGTTCAAGGGGAAGCCAATCACACTATGCCAACTCTCTTGCTGGCTGAGAAGAAAAATGAATTTTTTCTGGCGGTATTACTTTACTTCAACTCAAAGCCCCATGCCTCAATTTCCAAACTAGCAAACTATTCACAGCAATACCCCTCTCGCCATCACTCTGCCTAGTCACCCCCCCACACACACACATCTGTCTCCTTAGTCTACTTTCTCCTCTCACCCTCTAAAAGCACAAGTTTAATCACCTCTCCCGCAGCAGGAAGACCAACATCACTATTCTACTGAGACGGTTTCCAGTACTTCATCTTCAACCTTGGTCTGTTCCCCTGGGTTTCAATCTGTTCTCAAACTGCCTCCTGGACATCTTCACCTGAACGTCTGCAAACCCCTCAAATCCAACAAATCTAAAACTCCTCCCAAACTAGCTCCTCCTCATGTCCTTCTTATTTCTGACACTGGGTTGTAATTCCTAATCTCTCTCAATTTGGAAGTAGTAAAATGTTGAGTGCATAGGTTTCTGGTTTTAGTACTTACCAGCTTTGTAACCTTGGGCCTAGCTTTCTCATTTGTAAAGTTGAACAGCACCTACCTCACAGGATTGTGGTGAAGGGCAAATACAGGTCAAACACTTAAAACGGTGTTCATGTTGGTGTTTTGTGTTGAGTGCTGAATAACTGCTCAGTGCTAGCAGCATTATAAATGGGTAATTCCGGACTACCTCTCTAACCCCCAAAATCAACCCAGTCAGATCCTGCTCAGCTCAGCTCTCAACTTGAACATAGATCAGCCACAGTGACCCCTCCTATCCTTTCTAAAAGACAACACTGTGGTTCAGACCAGCCTTTTAACCATTTACTGGGCACCTATTACTACCCTGGTGCTGTGCCATGCATTAGAGATACAAAGTTAAGACATAGCTTAAGAAAAAAAAAAAAAAGTAAAACAATGTGGCTATGTCACAAGAGCACAGAGCATGCCCATCTTAATTAGGCAGGGCAGGCTGGGTTGTTAAGGGAGAGCTTCCCAGAAGAGGATATAGGGTGAGATTTCTGAAGCGATCTTCAGTATTTATAAGCACCACTGCAACAACTGGTCCTCCCATTCATTCCTAAATCCTTCCTAAACTAAAACCCCAAAATGGCATTAAAAAAAAAGGGCTTTCCTGCGTCAAATTTTCCATGGCTAACTTATTCCCCAGCATACGAAGCCCTCCAACTTAGCCTGAACTTACCCTGCCAGTCTCAGCTTCAGCTCCTATTCCCCAAGCAAAAGCCCTAAAACTGGGTGAATAGACCATTTGTCAATCCGTCTTCCAATTTATTTTCTTCACCACTCATCTTTTTATGCCCATCTCTACCCTTCAAAACACTGCTCATTGTTTAAAGGACCAAATCAATCAAATTCCTCTAGAAAACTCACCCTTCCCAACCTCCAAACAGTTGTCACTTCTTTCTCTGAACTTTAGAATACTTCTGAGAGCTCTACCTTTTATCATTATGTGTGCTGACTCTTCTTTTTTTTTTTTTTTTTAAGGAGAGATTTTTGCTATAGGGCGTGTGCGCTTGCCAGAGGAACAGAAAGTGAGAAATCACCCCTACGGAAGATGGCCTCACTGCAATTCCTTCTCTTTCATCCTCCTCCGGGGATTTTGGGCACCCATGTACAGGCACCCAGAGTGAGTTTTAAGCCACCAGGTCCAAGACTTGAACTGTGGTCGACAAAGCAGGAGTCCAGTGACACAATCATTACGCCATCTGCTGGTCTCTATTGACTCTTTTTTACCAGACAGCATGTCTCTCCCCCCATGAGTAGGAAGCTCTTCCTTAATGTTTTGTACCTCAATATCAAGCATGACATCTGCCAAGTGACAGAGTCTCAACATTCCTACTGACTGAACTGTCAGAACAAGTACCTACCCAATGAAATTACAATTCACAACTATCTACATAATATGCTGTCCACTCGTTTAACAATGAGCAGCAGCTATCTGCATTTCAAGTCAAAGGTCAGTGCCTCTAAAAAGACTATCAGATCATTAAGGCATACACTCTGTACAATAACGTTAAAAAAACAAACCTACGATGATTTTTTTTAATTACATCTAAAACTACCAATATATGAAAAGTTTAAGTACTCTTTGAGGTTTATTCTGTAGTTTACCCAAACTGAGGAAGGACACAGTAAAAATTTAATTCCTCAAGAAATAAGCATCTAACAGTACCAACAGCCTATAGGCAAACATTCTTGTTTTTAAAACAATTACTTCACTGGGACCAGCAGGTGGCATAATGGCTATGCCACTGGATCCCATGTAGTTGACTGCGGTTCCAGTCCTGGACCCAGTGGCTTAAACTTATGCCGGGCATGTGTACATGAGTGCCCAAGATCCCAAGAGAAGGATGGAGAAGGGATTGCGGCATGGTCATCCCCCCTGGGCAGTGATTTCTTGCTTTCTGTCCGTCTCTCTGGAGAGCACATGCACCCTATAGCAAAAAAAAAAAAAAAAAAAAAAAAAAAAAAAAAACCTCTTCCCCAAAATTAATTAATTAAAACAAATAAACATAAAACACCGAAGCATCCAATACATGGCTACTATGAATAAAATGTTAACACTAAAGTATAAAGAGCAAATAATTTGTAATATTAATGTTTTTTAATACCCTGTAGCAAGTTTTTATTTCAATAATGATGCTCTTTTTACAAAAAGGGAAGAGGCAAGACTCTCCAACTTGCATACAATATGAGCCCTTCTTTTATTTGCAAGTTGGGCAAATGGGCATCTTCCTTAGTTTTACTTTCCAGGGAAATCAAAGCTTCAGGAATTAAAAACCAAAATGAAATAAAACCTGTATTTTTTTTCTCAGAAACAACTCAATCCATTAAGTTAGAATTTTTTGAAAAACACTCATATTCCAGCACCAGTGCTGCAGATTCAAGTTTCTAAAAGGTGCCAATCAAGAAAGTTCAAGTTCATAGTTCTATTTTCCATCCAAAATACAAACTTCCATCAAAAAACTACATACCTTGGGAACCAGCAGTTAGCGTAATGGCTATGTCGCTGGACTCCCACGTAGTCGAGAATGGAGGAGAAGGGATGGCGGCATGACCATCCCCCCTGGGGGGTGATTTCTCGCTTTCTGTCTCTATGTCTCTCTCTGTCTGTCTGGCGAGCGCACGTGCCCTATAACGAAAAACCTCTCAAAACAAACAAAAAACTACGTACCTTATATTTTAAGATAAAGTTACAACTATATCGTAATAAAGACCGTTCAAACTAAAACTGGCAAAGTAGGAAGAGCCTAAGTTCCGAGGTTTGTGTCTTTTTAATTTCAATCATAAATCTTCAGGTACTGGTTGGCCTGTGGCCCAGTGGTAAAGGGAGCTGGGTCCCGTATGCTGACCTTGCAGTTTGAATCCTGTCCCAAGGGCTTGAAAAACACATCGGTGCTGCACACAAGCTCCAAACTCCAACAGGAGGAAGAAACAGAGAAGGGAGAAACCAGCAACAGCGTAATGGTTACATCGTTGGACTTCAAGGTAGTCGATCAGGTTCAAGTTCCGGACCCAGCAGCTCAAAACTCACACCAGAGGCGTGTGTATGCATGCCCCAAATCCCAAGAGCAGAATGGAGAAGGGACTGCAGTGTGGCCATTCCCCCGGAGGGGATGATATCTCATTTTCTGTTGCTCTGTCTCTCTGGTGAACGCAAGCGCCCTATAGCAAAAACCTCTAAAAGACAAAGAAGGGACTGTGGCAACTATGCCCCATTAGAGGGAACTTCCTCCTGCTCTGTCTCTGGCAAATACATGCATCCTCTGACAAATTTACAAAGAAAAAAACCTTCAGTGATGACAAAGAAATGTACCCTGGCTTAATAAATACCTAAAGATCACAAGACTTGAACAGATCCTCACACTTCTTCGTTGTGGTTGTTTTTGGTAGGGGAACTGTATGAGAGAGAGAAACATTCTCTGATGGGGCATGGTCACACTACAATCCCTTCTCTTCTCCATCGTGTCAGAAATTTGGGCAGGAACACACACACACATACCCAGTGTGTTTTTCAAGCCACCAGAGTCAGGGTTCAAACCTCGGTCAGTCATGTGGGATCTGGCTCACCTTAACCACCAGACTACCAGGACGGCCCTGTATTTATTTCTTAAAAATGATACTTTTTGTTAATCAATAAAGGCAGTGAATCAAAATATAATAGTTGCCACACTAGGTAGTTAAAGCAGCCAGTAGCATGGTATTTTGTGTTTTATTTACCTCTTACCCAATTTTTGACAATATGGCAAAAAATAGGCCACTATCCAGGGACACAATTCCATTTTATTAGCATTATTACCAGCACAGGAAATGCAGAGGAAAGAAAATACCACATTCTTTTCATATCCTGATTATACTGAGGAAGCAAACAACTTTTAAATACAAATAATTTTTATAAATTAAATTCTACAGAAATTTGTTTTAACAATTTTATAAATTTTATGTTCTGTCTCTCCCTCAGTATCAATGCTACAAAATGACACCAACACCCCTCCCCACCAAGCAGTATTATAGTCTAGTGATAAACACACAAACAAAGCATAAGAAAAATTTAGTTCATCTCTAAAACACTTATTAAATGTCTTCATCGGTCAAGCTAAAAATAAAAAGTACTGCAAAATTACACAAAATAAAAGGGTTATTTGGAGACGGGTTTTTTCATTAGAGACAACTAGGCCTAAAGGAAGGTCATTTGACTATATATACATACATAAGATATAATTTTAAAGTCAGCAAGGACTGTAGACACTACCTGATTTGATTTCTTTATTTTATAATTAAGAGAAATTTGATGATTTTTCCATTGTCAAGGCCAAAAATCCTGTATATTATACATTTTTAAATGAACATTTTCCTCCATGTCTAGAAGTAGGATTACTAAGCATTCTATCCATATCAACTAGAATTTGAATTTTTAGAGATTTTTGGCTATATAGGGTGCGTGGGCTCACCAGAGACAGAATTGGGCACACAGGAACACGCCCTCAGTGTGAGTTTTAAGCTGCCAGGTCTGGGATTTGAACCACAGTTGACTATGTGAGTCCAGCGACTTAATCATTACACTATCTGCTGATCCCCATATCAATGAGAATTTAACTAAGAAAGAATAAATAGTAAACAGAAATATGCATTCAATCTACCTGTACTGTAGAATACAAGCCACTTACCTGTCTTCTCCCTTGACAAGAAATTGAACCATAGAAATCAAAAGATAAAAATGATAAATATTGTAGTATTGCCCAAAATGGTCTTATACTCCAATAAGAAACAAAAAGTGGCAACCTGAGCAGTCATTATGATAGCTGATTAATTAGATTCCAATATTCAGGGTTAAAATTTATTCTGATATTTTGAAAAGTACTTTTTATTTTCTCTAAGCACCAAAGAGGAGAGGAAAAAGGAACTAAGATTTATTGTTCACTTTATGAACATTAATTTATTTGATCTTTACATTAAAACTGTAGAAAAGGATTATGTCCATATTACAAATGAAGACAATGCGACCTGAGACTTTAAGCAATTTACCTTAATATATCACAAGCATAATTATCAAGTCAAGATTTTATTTCAAATCTCATTTGTTATCAAAATTCATAATCTTCCCACTACATTATGCAACTTCCATATTAATGGAGAAGTCATATCAATATTACTGAAATCGACATATTCCGATTCTTTTTACAGGTATCAGTAAGAACTCTGTAAGCAGAATCAACAGATGATAAGTTATGAAAAGATTACTGGTAAATCCAATAATTTACTTACACTGAATAGCCACACAGTCACAACCATGAGAAGTACTACAATATTTTCGAAGGAAGTTTAAAACATACACATTGAAATTTCTTCAATGTATCCAAGGCCTCAAACGGGATACTTAAAATATTACTTGGAAGAGAAACAAAAAAGTGAGACTTAATATGGATGTGGCTAACTTTAGTAATAGCTCCCTAACAATAAGTGGGGCTCTTTTTCAGGAGCCTATAGAGCGGAAAAGCGGGCAGTGAGTTACTCCCCTTATTCCAACTGCCCCTTCCCCCACACCCCGGGCACCCAGGGCACCCCTATCCCAGAGGAGAAAGGGAAACGGAACGAGGAGGTAACAGACAAGGAGTAAAGCCATGATGTAAATAAAGACGCCAAAACTGGCCCCCAACCACCGTTTCTGCGTAACTAAAGGAATATACGAACTAATTACTTGGTGAACAACAAATGCCGTCAAGATGCCGATTTATCAGGACCTGAGAACACCAAGTACGGAATGAATAGGTTATCCTGTTTCTCAAAATTAGCAAGGGAAGGCGCTCCCCGTTTACCGTAAACTTCGTAATTAAACCGACTTTCATACACTTGTAGTTGTCCCAAAACTTTGAAATGTTACACTTTCTTGCATCACCATCAAACAGCTTAGCGACCACTTCAAGTACCTATTACTCTTAATAGAGTGCTCCCGATGAGAATCTTAAAAGTAAAATGCGATTAAATGGCCCGCCCAAGACAGCAACTAAAAACGATGCTGACCACTACCTTACTAATACTGAACTATTTCTACGCTCACTGGTTTCACAATTCGCGCGCAGGGTTTTCTGTAAACGCAAGGGCAATTTACTAATCCTGTGCAGCTTCCAAATCTACGGAAGTTCTCCTTTCAGTGGAACACACAACATGGCGATAAAGGAGACCCCGAGTCCTAAACCCTCCAAAGTAGCTCGTTTCTTACTTCCTCTAAGCGGGGTGGAGACCACGTGTAAAGGGCAGCGTTAATCTTGGCGATGCTGCATGGCAAAAGGGGGATTCGGCCGCCTCTGCACCTCCCATCCCCGCGACCTTTCAGCACAGGTCCTCCCCGGACGACCTGCGACCCTAGAGGTTACGTCTGTGCTGGAAGGGCCAGAGGGAAAGGAAGGAAACCGGAAGCTAGCAAGATCGGAAACCAAAGAAGCGAGAAAAAAAGCAAACAGTCAAGCACCGGGAACCGATTCCCGCCTCTCCCAGACGAGGTCTGGGGGCCTCAGAACGCCCAAGTGAGGTACAGAGACGCGTTTTCACGGCTTCAGACCTCACTCTGAATTCGTGATTTCATTCCAGTGCCAAGCGCGGGACGAACTCCTCAAGCTACCACCCCTGGGGCACACCAGTCTCGAGCCGAATCCAGGCTGGGACTAAAGGGAGCCACCAGGCCTCTCAACCTGCGCACCACGGTGCAGCGGCGCCCGGGCCTGCTGTCCTGGCCAGAAGGCGGGCCTTCGCCCCAAAAGCCTCTCGAAGGCCAGAAGCGTCTGTAGGGCCCCAGACAACAGAAACAGACTCACTGACTTACAAAGTCCTCTAAGAAATTACCTTTGAACTGGCCTTCTGAGAGCCGCCTGGCGTTTTGTCCGCCATCTTGAGTTTTGCCCCTCCTTCGGCGGCGGCAGCAGCACGGGCGAGTCGAGCACCGAAAGAGCGGATCTCCGCGGAGCCCGCCAGAGGAGCCTGCCAGGATCAACAATCGACTGCCGAGATAGTGGATTCCGGCGGGGACACCACCCCG
>NW_006199712.1:2962223-2991592 GCF_000334495.1 Tupaia belangeri chinensis
GCAAGGACCAAAAAGCGACTGCCGAGATAGTGGATTCCGGCGGGTATACACACGTGACTTCCGGCGTCCGTCACGCTCCCGGGCCCCGCCCACTTCCTCGCTTTTCCTGGGAGTCGTAGTAACCCGCCGCGGTCTTACAGTCTCTGGGGGTTTAGATCCTCTGCGTGTTCTAGTTTTTCGGGGCTGGCTGATGTTTCGCTCTTGTATTCGCAGCGCCAACCCTCGATAGATGTGAGCCGGTTGTATTTCCTGGGCGGGGAAAGGAGCTGCTCCTCGAAGAAGAAATGCCCCAGCTGCCTGGGGAGGATTTTCTCAGCTCAGAAAATAGCTCTGGAGCTGACCTGGGGCCCAGGCGTTTGATCGGCAGAGACACCGCGCGCCACGTCAGGTGTGTGCGCCCTGGTGGGAGAGGCAGATTTGCAGTCAGCCCACGTGAAAACGGTGACTGAGCCAATCTGTAGCGCGGATCATGCTGAGGAAGTCCGGAAGAGGAGCATTTGGCACAACGCGAGGGTGACCCGGTAGACGTTCTGTTGCATTTAGGGCGTCTGCTACATGGGTCCAAGCCGAGACCGGATGAGAAGATCGTAAATATCAGTATTCTAAATCTAGCATACGTCTGAGTTGTGTATCATTTTAAAAATGATATCTTATGGTTTTCTATTTCTTTTCATCGCAATGATAGGGGGAGCTCCATAGACGTTTGGGTACTTAATACTTTTTAAATTTTTTCTTATTCAGTATCTTCAGTATCTGGATTGAAAGAAGGGACGCTTGTTTGAGAAAGTCATTCCTTAACTGTCGCGGGCAAGAAAAGTAGAAATGGCGTTCCAGGCTTAGGGAGTAGTAGAAGTGAAAGCCTGTGGCTTGGGTCAGCGTACTCATAAGCAGTCAGGTTTCACTAGACAGGTGTGGGGAGAGAGGGGCCTGCAGAGGTGAGTGGAGCAGGTTCACAGAGTCCTGAGTAACCAGTGTGGGTAGGAGTTAGAATTCTGAGGCTGAAAAGGGACTTTCAACGAATGGGGCTGTTGATGTGGTCAGATTTTTTTTTTTTTTTTTGAGAGGCTTTTGCTATAGGGCGCGTGCGCTGGCCAGAAAGAGAGAGACAGAGAGACAGAAAGCGAGAAATCACCCCCACACACACAACCCCGGCGGATGGCCACGCTGCAGTCCCTTCTCTTAGGATCTTGGGCACACACGCACACACGCAGCGTGAGTTTAAGCCACCAGAACTGGCACTCAAACCATGGTCAACTACATGGGAGTCCAGTGACATACCCATTACGTTAACTGCTGGTCCCCAGGTTTTTGTTTGAAAACACTAAAACTCTGCTCTGGGACCAGTAGATGGTGTAATGGTTATGTCGCTGAACTCCCACATGGCTGATTGGGTGTGGTTCGAGTCCCAGACCTAGCAGTTTGAAACTCAGGTGGAGCACTGCATGTGTGCCTTCCCAAAATCACAAAAAGAGAATGGAAGAGAAGGAATTGCAGAGTGGCTGCCTCCCACCCCTTACACCTGGGGTTGGGGAGTTATTTCTTGCTTGCTTTCTCTCTCTACAGGGAGCACAAGCACTCTATAGCAAAAATCTCAAAAAACAAACAAAAAACTTTGCTCTAGGAGTTAAGAGGGGAAGATCATTCAAGACCACTCTCTTACATTCATCTATTCAAAATATTTTAAAGCTCCATTTTGTGTATAAAAGTCTCCCCAACCATTATAAGGTTACAGAGAGAGAAATAATACAGTCTGCATATAACTGAAAGCTTAGTGAAGAAGGGGGGGGGGCAACAAAGGGAACAGAAAACTAGCATAATTAAATTGATACTGCAAAAAAGGATCTGCAGCTGAGTGATTCTGAAAGCAGTCAGTCATTCTGAATAGGCATAGGGAAATTTCCCAGAGATGGGCAGGTTCCCCCAAGAAGTAGGTATTACAGCTGCTTCCAAAGAAGCAGAATTTTGTTTTTTGGAAGGAGGAGAAGAGGGAGGTGCTTAGAACAGGCTCTGGCATGAAGCTGACTCTCAGGAGAGGTTACCAGAGTATAAGCAGGGTGGGCCTCCTATTAGTGAGGGGGGGAAGACAGTGGGGGTAGAGCAGGCAGGAAGTAGACAAGCAAACTCAGAAAGTGACAAGCTCCGCGCACTAAATTAAAATAGAACAATGCTTTGTCTCCTACAGCCTGATGGAATTTATTTCCTATCTTGGATCCTGTCACATTTGTTCAATTCTGGTCCTATTCTCTGACCTTTGCCATGACCTCTATAATTGAAGTCTAATCATCCCTTCCCACCAGTCCTAGGTTAGAGACCCTGTATACTTCCTGTTCAAAGAGCTCATCCACTAGATCTTCCATTTGTTTACCATCTAAGATTAGAACGTGAAATCCACAGAGGTGAAGAGCGGAGTGGGATTCTCCTTGTGCCTGGTGGTATTCTGGCAATGCTACAGGCTGACTTTGGCACTATACAGTAGACATATGCAGCTTTTCAGTGAAATCCCCAAAGTCGTATGTCCTTTAAAAATAATTTTTGCAGGCCTGCAGGTGGTGTGATGGATAAAGGCATTGGATGCCCACATGACTGACCACGGTTCAAGCACCAGACCTTTCTTGCTTTCTCTCTTTCTTTCTGTGTCTCGCTATGGTCAATTTTTTTAAAATAACAATACCAATACATAAATAAAGGAAATAATTCCTTTTAAAAAATAACAATAGTAATAATTTTTCCTAGAGTTCAGCCATAGCGGTGTGCACTTTTTTTTTTTCAGAGAGGTTTTTTCAATAGGGCACGTGCGCTCAACAGAGAAACAGAGAGCAAGAAATCACCCCCCCCCCGGGGGGGGGATGGCCACGCCACAATCCCTTCTCCTGCATTCTTCTCTTGGGATCTTGGGCACACACGCAAATGCGCCCGGTGTGAGTTTAAGCCACTGGGTCCAAGACTTGAACCACAGTCGACGACATGGGAGTCCAGCAATATAGCCATTACGCTAACTGCTGGTCCTGCGGTGTGCACTTCTAAGATTGTGTACTCCACGGGCTGGGACCACATAAGAAGCTCAGGTTGGATTCGTGGTCCACCCCAAAAACTGAGTACTGTGGCTCGTGCCTTTAAACCCAGAGACTCGGGAGGCTAAGCCCGGAAGATCACAAGCTTGAGACTGGCTTGAGCAATATATTAAGACCCTGTCTGAAAAAAGAGACCTGAAGGCACCTCTAGTCCTAGCTGGGAGACAGGAAGGTCACGGTGGTGAGACCCTGTCTTAATAATTTTGTACTAAATATGTACCCCTGTATGGAATTAAAAATAAAAGTGTCAAACCAAATCCTTCTCTTTTGTATACAGTAAGCACCAAAGCAAGTCAGGTGACACAGAAGTAATACATAGGCCTGTATTAAGGCCTAATTTCGTACACTTAAATTCAAAATCACAATTCTATTTTCTATACAGGATTTTCCTCATACATGAAAGCCATCAAACTTTGACCCTATTACTCTAAATACAGATTAAGAGTTATTTTCATGAGATAACATGAAAATAATCCAAATAGAATTTCAAAGAATCTGAAATGTTTAATTAGAGTCACAGTGATTACTGCCAAGGGCCTATACATAAATAGAAGAATCATGCCATTTGTATTACATTTTTGCAGTCACACTAAAACCATGCCATTTTTCTCTTTCTGGTGTGTTGACTCTTTAATCCCCATATCTGCCATTTGTCTTGAAGGATTTTCTATGCAGCATCATATTCAACAGACGTGGCAAAATAATACCAGACAATAAAAAAAAAAAAAAAAAAAAAAAAAAAACACTACAGAGTTCTCACCGACCGCCCACACGCCGTACAGATAACATGAAAATAATCCAAATAGAATTTCAAAGAATCTGAAATGTTTAATTAGAGTCACAGTGATTACTGCCAAGGGCCTATACATAAATAGAAGAATCATGCCATTTGTATTACATTTTTGCAGTCACACTAAAACCATGCCATTTTTCTCTTTCTGGTGTGTTGACTCTTTAATCCCCATATCTGCCATTTGTCTTGAAGGATTTTCTATGCAGCATCATATTCAACAGACGTGGCAAAATAATACCAGACAATAAAAAAAAAAAAAAAAAACTCAGAGATTTTTCCCTGCTAGTCCAAGCTAGCAGTTTTGAATTGGGAGATTTTACATAAAAGAGGGATTCCAACTTTTCCTGAAAAATGGGAAAGTCCAGCAACACTGGGCAACAATCCAGTTGAGGTTTGCCACAGAGACTTCTTGGGAAGGGGATTGTGCACCTGAGCTGACCAGGCCTCCCCACTCACACAGTGGACAGATTCCGCAAACCCAGCCTGCTCATGGGCATTTCAGTTTTACGTGTTTGCTGCACAGCGCGTGTCTTACCCAGAGGTAAGGATCAGATGGTTAACAGCCAGTCCTCTTAAGCACCAACTAAAACAGACTGATCAGTCAGGTACACAAGGCTCAGTGCGTAGTGCTCATAATTCTTTTGAGGCCTCCCAAAATGTTTTTAAAAAAATTTGTAATGGAGTGTGTGCGCACATGGGAGAGAGAAGTGCGCACTCCACAGGGCTCAATCACACCATGCTCACCTTCCTCCAGTCCTTCAGCTGGCCGAGATCAGGCCTATACATCACCCAGGATGGTCCAGGCCAGGCAGGCCAGGGACCCTGAGGTCAGCTCTGCAGTCTGGCATGCTGTGGGCTGTGCCACAGAGGCTTAGGCCTAAAACGTTTTCATTACTTTTTAAGTAGGAAAAAAATAGTGGGGTAGAGAGAGCATTTAACAACATGAATGGCTGTGGAAGCTTTGCATGCTGAAAAAGAGACCTTAGAAATTTTTGTCCCAGAGGTCAGGAGGTTGCATGGTAGTTAAGGCACTGGACTCCATCGTGACCAACTGCAGTTTGAGTCCTGGGACCAGCAGCTTAGAAATCATGCCAGACCTGTGTGTGTGTGTGTGTGTGTGAGAGAGAGAGAGAGCAAAATCCCAAGAAGAGAATGGAAGAGAAGGGATTGTGGCATAGCCATCCCCCTCTGGGGTAGTGGGGGGTGATTCACTTTCCCTCTCTCTGTCTCTAGTGAACACACACGCTGTATGGCAAAAACCTAAAAAAGAAAATCAAATATTAGTAACCCCTCCGGATCCCCCCTTGCAATCACAGTTTGAATCCCCAGTCTGATTAGTCTCAAACGTACCAGGCGTATGTACAAGTGCCCAGGGTCTGACAGGACTGGAGGAAGGAGGTCACAGTATAACCAGGCCCTATAGAGGGTGCTCTTCTCGCTCTCTCTTTCTCTCCCTCTCTCTCTTTCTCTGTGTCTCTGGCTCTCCTTCTCATATGCCCACGCATGCTCTCTGGCATGAGCAAAGAAAAGAAAAATCAGTTTTAAAAGGTTGTCCCAGAGCTGAGGCCTCCTGCATTGTGCTAAGGGACCTCCCACTTGCCACTTTCATTCCAGAGAGACTTCAAGCAGCTCATCCCTGCTTTCTAGGCTTCAGGATATATTGACAGGTTGGTGGAAGCCAATTCCATGCATCTGTTCGTTTGGCATTTATTGAGTTTCTGGCATGTGCCAAAAGAAAGACGGTAAAGAGTCAGCTAAAATCTAACTTGGACTCTTCCGCTAAGAGACATCACAGCGCTTCTAGGAATGGTCAGGAATGGGCAGCAAGGAGCCTGTGAGCTCTGGAATTCCCATTTTCCATCCTTCCTGAGGAACTTGATTGCCTAAAAACCAGTCTTACAAGTAAGATTTCGGTGGCAACAACACCTCCCACCCCCAGCAAAAAATTGCAGTGTCACCATCCCCCCTCCCCAGGGGGCTGCTTTCTTGCTTTCTCTCTCTCTGTCTCTCCAGGGAGTACTAGGCTCTATAATAAATAAATAAATAAACTCTCTAAAAATAAAATAATTATCTGACTTCTTACTGATTGTATATTGAATTCCTTGACCATAGTAATTAGAATGGCTTTTGGCTTGTTTGTTCTTTTCCTGTCTTTGCTATACAGTACATGAGCTCACCAGAGAGAGAAAGGGAAGGGGGAGTGAGAAATCACCCACCCAAGGAGGATGGCGATGTCTCACAAGCCTGGAGTGTTTTACAAGCCTCCAGGCCCAGGACTCAAACCATGCAGTTGGTCATATAGGATCCAGCCACCTTAACCTCCATGCCACTGACTGGCCTAGTAGTGACATTTTAAAAACTATAAATGCCTGGGAGACAAGAGATACACAAAAATGGTGTCAAAAAGCATATAGCCTGGGGACCAGCGGATGGCATGATGGCTATGTCACTGGACTCCTACATAGTCGGCTTTCTTTTGAGTCCCGGATCCAATGGCTTAAAACACACCAGGCACATGTGCATGCGTGCCCAAGATCCCAAGAAGAAAATGAAGGAGAAAGGATTGCAGCATGGCCATCCCCCAGTAGGTGATTTCTCACTTTCTGTCTCTCTGCCTCTCTCCGTGTCTGGCAAGCGCATTCACCCTATAGCAAAAATCTCTCTGGAAAAAAAAAAAAGATATATATATATATGTATATATACACACATATATATATACACACATATATATACATATATGTGTGTGTGTATATATATGTATACATATATATATAGCTTGGGCAACATATATATGTGTGTGTGTGTATATATATGTACACACATATATGTGTGTGTGTGTATATATATATATAGCTTGGGCAACCCCATAGTGCAGTAGTTAAGGAAGCCAGATACCATATCACCAACCAAAGTTCAAATCCCAGCCCCAGACTTGAAAAACACACCAGGAACATATGCATGTGTGCCCCAAACCTCTACAAGATGGAGAGATGGATTCTGTGGCATGACTATGCTCCATCGGGGAGTGCTTTCTCTCTGTCTCTTTCTCTCTCTGGCAAGCACATATGCCAAAGTAGAATTCTCATAGACCACTCAGGGATTGTGAGACAAAGAATGCTGCTGGTCAGACAACCCAGTTAGAGAAGCACTATCACGGGGTTGTGTTGGGACCAACCAGGACACCTCCATGGCAAGGCAGAATGTCCTGCTCTAGACCTCAACGGGATCAGGCAGTATGGAAGGCAGAGTGGGAGGACGGGTAGAACTCTGTATCATTTCCCACAGCTGCTGTGACAATTTACCATAAAGTTGGTAGTTTACACAACACAAACGTGTTACTATACAGTTCTGGAGATCAGAGGCCTCCGATGTGGGGGCAGGCCTGTGTTCATCTTGGAGCCCTAGAGGAGAATCCTTTTCCTGCATTTTCTGGCTTCTAGAGCTCACCTGCATTTCACGGTCATGGCTCCCCTCCTCATCTCCGAGGCTGACAGTGTAACAACTCACTAACACCTGCCTCCACCCTCACGGCGTCTCTGCTACCTTCGTTACAGGCCCCTGTGATCACATCGGGCCCACTATGACAGCCAGGATAATCTCCCATCCCCAAAGCACTAACTTAATCACAGCAATACCATCCCTTTGGCATGTAAGGTAACACAGCCACGGGTTCTGGGCATCGTGACACGGACATCTTTGGAGGACCACTGTGCACCCTACCAGGGATCTGTAAGGAACGTTCGGCTTCTCTATTTTGTTCCTGGCTGGCAGGGAACAGTTTTGATTCTACCAGAGAACTGAATTGGAATGGTCCTAGGAAATAGAGTCATCTGTAATCAACTGAGTTAGGAAATTGCTATTGGGGCATTCAGCGAGTAGAAGGTATGGTTCCAGTGAAGCTACAAAAAGACAGATCCCTGTCGTCAAAGGGCTTACAGGGGATAAAAGAGACAGGTGTGTCACATACGAACGTGACACAGTAAGAAGGTACCAGTGAAAGCTGACCTTTTAGGCTGGTTTGTTCACCACTGCATCTGCAGTGCCTACAGCCGAGTCAGCACTAGGCAGGTGCTCCGTGAGCATCCGCTAGTGGGTGAAATCAACGTCAGACCTAGTTGGGGAGGAACCGAGGAGCAGGCTCTGCTTGAGAGGAGTCAGGAAGGATGTCACAGAGGATACCATAGACCCATCAGGAGTGTCTGCCCACCTCTCAAGATTTCACCTCTGGGGTTAACTCCCAGGAGCTGCTACAAGCTTCTCAGAAAGCAGGAGGGAGACTTGAGCACAATGTTGTCTCATTTTAAGAAAATGCAAATTATATTCATTTGATACAGACTTCAAAGTCTCTGGGACTAGCAGGTGATGTGTTGGTTAAGTCCCTGGACTCCCTCACACGTGGCCAACTGCCATTTGAGCCCCTAACCCGGTAGCTTAAAAATCATGCCAGGCACGTCTGCGTGCATGTCAAAATCCCGAGAGGAGAGGAGACTGGAGGAAAAGTGGCTGTGGCATGGCCAGCTCCCTTGGGGTGTCATTTCTCACTTTCCCTCTCTCTCTGTCTCCAGCGAGAACATGCCCCCTATGCCAAAAACCTAAATAATAATTTAAAAACTATTTATTTATTTAATTCCATTTGTTATTATTATTATTTTTAATTTGACCAGAAAGGAACACAGAGAGAGAGAGAGAGAAAGGGAAAGCAAGAAGGCAAGCCACCAGGTCTGGGACTCAAGCCATGGTCGGCCACGTGGGAGTTCAACTCAACGCCCTTCACCACCATGCCACCTGCCAGCCCCAGTAAATAATTTTTTAGAGTCTCCCTTTATGTACACGTTTTTAACACAAATTTCTTTTCTTTCCAGTTTGATTATCCCCCTCCCGCAAGAGCTATGTAGTTTCTATACAGGCAGGCTGAATGGGCTAGAAACATCGTTTACTACCTTGCCATGCGGTGGCGCTGCTGCCGCTGATAAACGAAAGCACCCGCCATCCTTTGTACTTGAGCAGGTGTTCCGTGAGCGCACACAGACTTCCGTTGAGTGATCTCGGTGCTCTCGTCCCAGTTACTGTTACAATTCCCAGTCTTCCCAGTATCCTGTCATGGTCAGCCAAGCGTTCATGGAGCAGTTGGGCTTGCCCTGATGCTGAGAAGTATGTTTAAAAAAATAACTCAGGAGAAATGAAATATGATACAAGGTGATAGGCTGTGTTGTTCACTTAGGAGAGACTAGTTGGCACGATGTTAGAGACAACCTAAATAGGAGAGATTTAAACATTAGGGATCCTCTCCCTGCCGTCCGTTTTGCTCTGCTTCTCCAGGAGGGCAGGGACACGGCTGGATCCAAGCCTGGCACATGTTAGCGGAAGTATTTGTCGAATAAATAATAAATGAACATGGAAGAAGATAAATACCTTACATATTGCCAGACAAAAATGGCTGAAGCCATAAAGTTTCCAAAGTAACTAATCATTCAAAATTGGTTTGATATGTAATCGTGTTGTGTCCTCCAGATGAAGTTAGAATGTGAGAGCTACCTATTGAATGCTGTTAAGAAAATCACACAACCCTCAGAGGGAAACATCATCCAAGGTGATAGTGACAGGAGCCAAACAGATCACCCTGTGCACTGGGCTGTAGATTCAGGGGTCTGTGTGCTCATTGGAATATATTTTTTTCATTTAGAAGTATATCATTTAGATAAAATAATTTATTTTTAGCCTTATGAGAAGTTTAAAAAAATTACCACTTGACTACCACTTTTTTTAAAGAATTACTTTGTTTAACTTTTTTTTTTTTTACTTTTTTAGGATTATTTATTTTAATTTTATTTACTCATTCATTTATTTTAATTTGACCAGAGAGAGACACAGAGAAAGAGAGAGAAGGAAAGTGAGAAAGCAAGCTACTGAGTCTGAGACCCGAATCACGGTCAGCCACATGGAAGTCCAGTGTCTTTAACCACTACGCCACCTGCCGGCCCCAGCTATCACTTCTTAAATGAGTTTACCATATCTATTACCTCTTCCCTATTACACGTTTTTGAGACATCATTTTTCAGAGAACGGTATTTTTTAAAGCATATTCTTATTGATTGAGTTGGCTTTAATGGCTAATAAACCCAGAAAGCCTTGACTTGGTAAAGTCCTTTTACATAGTTTGAAGTTGGTAAACCTTGGGGCCTTTTTTTAAGAGAGAACCTTGGTCACTTAGTGATCCAATAAAATTTTCAAAATCAGCAACCTGAATGTCTAGCTCTTTGACAATCTATTGAAGTGGATGAAATTATTACAAGTTCTTTTAGCAATGTTGTTGAGGGCAGAAATAGATCTTTTTGCTGTTGACCTATTGCTCATTCCAGTGCTGTGCTGGGATCTCTCAAAATCTGGGATCCCAAATTCATCAGAATGAGTTCCTAGCATGTTGTATTTCCTAATTTCAGCTATATCCTCAGCACCTTCTTTGGTTGCTTCCTCTCTCAATTCCAGCCTCACTCATGCCTCTGTTAAACGAATCAAAGATTCCAGCTGCCTGGTAGTGATTGGTGAGCTGTTTAATTGCTGGTTCTGCTTCCAGAATTCAAGTTAAAAAAAAAAAAATTTTTTTTGAGAGGTTTTTTGCTATAGGGCACGTGTGCCCACTAGAAAGACAGAGACAGAGAAACAGAAAGCAAGAAATCTCCCCCCCCCGGGGGGATGCCATGCCACAATCCCTTCACCTCCATTCTCCTCTCAGAATCTTAGGCACGCACACACATGCACCCTGCATGAGTTTAAACCACTGGGTTTGGAACTTGAACTGCGATCAACTACATGGGAGTCCAGTGACATAGCCATTCCGCCATCTGCTGGTCCCCAAGGTAAGAATCTTGAACCACTTGAGCAGCTTCTGTGGAGAGTCTTGGGAGACATAGCATCGGGAGTAGCCAATGTACTTTCTCAATAGCTGGTAGAGAATCAGGTCTATGGTCTCTCCAGGAACCACTTTTAGTCTTTCTGATAATGGTTTCTGAGAAACCACTTCCAGTACCAAAGTATATGGACCCGTGCTATTGTGGCACTGCTGACAATGCGCAGCTTCCCAGCTCTTACTGCAATCACATGTTCAGAGAGTAAGTGATCCTGATGCTCATTTGGGGTGTCTAACAGGATGAAGACCAAATCTAATCTAGACAGAAGGGCGCTCTTCATTTTTAAATTCTCGGAAACTGGGTTGGCTTTCTTGCAGTGTCTTCCAGCTGGATTTGCAGCAGCAATAGTGGAAGTTCTTGCAGGAAGGCTGCAAACCAGGCCAGCCTTAGCAAGACCAATGCTTTGCTTTTCCATGGCTTCTAAGAAGGCTTGACGTTGATTTCCCATCTTATCAAATTCATCTATGCCACAAACACCCTGATCACCATGTACCGGGGCACCAGCTTCCAAAGCGAAATCTCCAGAGGAACAGTCTTTTGAGAGTTCCAGTCAGACCAGAGGTGGCTGCAGTTTTACCACAAACACTGACGCCATGTGGAGCAACGTCGCATCCTGCCTGTAGCACTGGGCTCTTTCCCAGGCTTGGATCTCCAACCGCAAGGACGTGTGGGTCTCCTTGCATTGGAATTCTGTTTCGGTCATCTGCCTATTCTGGCTTCCTTCGAAGAGTGCTAATGCCAAACCTGCTTTAACAAGTTCATGACCAAAAAGGACAGGGCAGAGTGAGTTGACAATGAGTTTAGACAGGTTTTCTTCAGCTTGAATCTCTCGGGTGGCACAAAAGTCTTGGAGAACTCCATCAATGTTCCATGTACTCATCCTCAGAAGGCTTTTCTTTTCTGTCCTTTGCTATTGCTAACAGAATTTGCTCCGATGTACAAAAGGAACATGCCACTTGTCATTATTTTTATTAAAAATAATTATTTTATTTAACTTTTTTATTTATCCATTTACTTACTCATTTATTTTAATTCGACCAGAGAGGGACAGAGAGAGAGAAAAGTGAGAAAACAAGCCACCAGGTACAGGACTCAAACCACAGTTGGTCATGTAGGAGTCCAGCGCCCTTAACCACCATACCACCTGCCAGCCCCCACTTGCCATTCTTAATGAGAACCTTCTTTAGCATTTGAGACTTTGACAGTTCAAACTTATTGTTACTGTGTCTCTTGGGACACAGCTATCCACAAGATCACCAACAAGCTCACTTTCTAATGTTCCCGGAATCCGAGCTGCTTCTCGCTGGTCATCAGACATCAGCTCCTGGATTTTGATCTACTGCCAGTCTGTCGTAACTGTTCGAGGAGAACTACAGAGAGCACTGAAGGACTTCCCTCGACAGACAGGCACAGGACGCTTTGTGGGAAGATTGTATTGTCCATCTGAAAGAGAAAAACTCTGAACTTCTCTGCACATAGCACCAAGAAAAGCCATCTTGGTGCAAGAAGTTTTATATTACTGATACGAGCCACCTGCAACATTATCTTCCATAGTAATTGGCTCGGTCATCCTTGAGCTGTGTCAAAGGCTCATAGTTATATACCCCTGCATGAACGTGAGGCACATTTAACATTGTTTCTCCATCACTAGACAATCCTTCCTGGGCCTGTAATTCAGCTGTACGCCTTTCAAGGTCCTTAGTTAATACCTGATGTATTGCAAGGCACATGCAAGCCAAGGTTTTCTTGGGTGCCTCTCAGCTCACTTGCTATATCCAGCAACAAGTTCGTTATTTCACCATCTTTTGCTAGTTCTTTAAAGTCCACTAAACACTTCCTTTTCTTTCTGTCTCATCCTTTTCATATACATCAAAGTGCTTTGTGAAACATTTTTCAAGTGCTTGATTCTTCTCAATGAAAGAAGAGCTATCACTGTAAATTTCAGAGAAATAAAGCTTCCGGCCTTGTGTATGGTATGAAGTGATCCAGTGTTGACGGTAATAGCGAAGACTGTGGGGTTCGTTCAGAAGAATGTTTTCCTGTGGTTTTACTCAGGTCAGGTCTGTGTTCTCTTTCTCTCCATTTTCCTGAGAAGTTCCCACGACCTCTTCCTCTTTTGCAGCTTTGAAAGCTTTCTCATCCAAACCCTCTGCCTCTACACTCTCCGTGCATGTCTTCTGCAGTGCAAAGCATAGCAAATGCACCCCAAGCTAAGGTCCAGTCTCCCTCTCGCTCATTTGCACATTAACTAAGAAAATGCCCTGGTAAATCCACACCGAATTAGACATGTAGCAGAGCCTTGTGCCATTTTCACAATTGTATTTATTTCTTTTATGAGCATTAAAAATAAGTAAAAGATGAGACTGGATGGTGTCACAGCAGTAAAGCATACTCCTCTGCAAGGCCAACCCACATGAGAAAGTTCCTGGTTCAAGTACTCCCTGAGCATACTGGGCACATGCATGCTCCTGATCCGGGGCTGGCTGAGGCTGGGGGTGGGAGTGGACTGCAGCACCATGACTCTGTTGGGGCTGTCTCTCTGTCTCTCTCTCTCTCTCTGTGTGTCTTTCTTGCCATGGAAAAAAAGAAAATAAACTTTAAAAATAAATAAATAGGGCCAGCAGTTGGCACAGTGATTAAGGCACTGGACTCCCACGTGGCCACCCACTACTTGAGTACTGAACCCAGAGGCTTGAAAATGACACCGGGCACATGTGCATGTGTGCCTAAAATCCCAGAAGGAGAATAGAGGAGAAGGCATTATGATATGGCCATCTCCTTGCGGGGGAGTGATTTGTCACTTTCCCTCTCACTGTCTCTCTCTCTGGCAACTGCATGCACCCTATGCCAAAAAAAAAGTAAAATAAAAGGCATGTATAGATGTAAATACAGCATATGCATATGCAGTACACATCCTCTATGATGGCCCCAAACGCCAACAACACTTCATCCGTGCCCTGATGTCACCCCTGCCCTTTGTGTGTGGGTTCCGCCCAGCGACTTGCTTCTAATGAACAGAATAGAGCAAAGTGATAAGATGTCACTCAATAAAACTAAATTAGCCCAGCACTTGGGCTCCTTGTCTGGCTCGCTTTTTCTGGCTGTTTTCTGTGTTAGCTCTGATGCAGCCAGCTGTTGGACTGCGAGGTGGCCCATGGAGAGGCCCATGGAGCAAGAAACTAAAGGAAGCCTCAGGCCAAAAACCAGAAAAAAAAAAAAAAAAAAAAGAGACCCTCAGCCCAACTAGTAGGAAGCCTGCTACCAACCCTGTGAGGGGCCTCGAAAGCAAATCTTCCCCAAATCAAGCTGTAAGATGACTGCACAGGCCAGTCCTGGAACCCCGGGAGCCGGATCTCACCTCCTCTGGATGACCTCAGCTCACATCCTGCGCGGGCAGACTGAAAAACACACCAGATGAGTACGCATGCCTGCCCGAAATCCCAACAGCATGGAGAAGCAGAGGAGAAGGAATGGACCGTGCCCCATTGTGGGGATACTTTTTCTCTCTCTAATCCTCTTTCTCTCTCACAAACACACATGCCCTCTGGCAATTCAAGAGGAAAAACTAGATGGCCACAGCACCAGCCGCCAGCTTGACTGTGACCTCGTCAAAGACCCAGAGCCGAAGGGCCCAGCTAAACCAGTGGGTTTGGGACCCACCCAAAATTGGAGATAGTAAATTGTTGTTTTGAACTTGGGCAGTAAGTTTACATTTTCCAGGTCTTTGTTTGCTTAAGTGTAAAATAAAGATAATAATAATGACTTTGTAAGTTGCCGAGAGAAATGAGAATCTAGGATGAAATGCACGTAACAGAATGCCCAGAACATCATATATCAAATCTGTCATAGTAAACATAAAGCAAAGGAAATAAAGAACAACTAGCATTTTAATAGCAAAAGAACTGACAAAGTGGCCAGTAAAATAGAATGGAGATCTCCAACACAGACCCATTTGCACAAGAGAATTTAATATAAAAGAAAGTTGTCACCACAATTCAATGGGGGAGAGCAGGAGCTGCTCAACAGATGGTGTTGGGAAAACATCTCATTAGGAAGAAAAAGAAAACGTGGTCCTTTCTCTGCCCGTGTGCCATGGGGTGCGGTACTAAACACTCTTTTCACTTCCCCAACTATTAGAGTTTTCAATTTGAAGAATCTGATCGTGTAAGGGAAAAATTTTTTAAAGAATTTATTTAATTTTATTTATTTATTTTAATTTGACCAGAGAGAGAGAGACACACACACACAGAGAGAGACAGAGAGAGAGAGAGAGAGGAAGTGAGAAAGCAAGCCACAAGGTCTGGGACTCGAACCATGGTCGGCCATGTGGGAGTGTCCAGCGCCTTATTGTAAGGGAGAATTTTACATTTTGATGGAAGAAAATGTGGTAATCTACGAGTTAGAAGCACTTCTTTTTTTTTTTAAATATTTCTTTATTTAATTTTGTTATTATTATTTATTTTTTAATTTGACCAAAGAAAGAGAGAGAAGAGGAAAGTGAGAAAGCAAGCTGCCAGGTCCAGGACTTGAACCATGGTCAGGCATGTGGGAGCCCAGCACCTTAACCACCATACCATTTGCTGCCCCTAGAAGCACTTATTAAATAAAACTTCACAAAACAAACATGACCATAAAGCAAGATGGTGAAACATTTGATTATATTAAAATTAGGGTGTTTTAGTCAACAAAGGCCATCAAGAACTTTTTAAAGTGGACTATAGAATAATAGAATAATAATGTGATTTTTTAGTGTTTAAAAATGAAAAGGTATTGGTATCTAGCACGTACAAGAATGCTTACAAATCATAGAGGAAAATAGCAACTTCATGAAAAAGATGGGCAAAGAATATGAACATTTTTTTTTTAAGTTTGCTATAGGTCACGTACACTTGCCAGAGAGAGACACACAGAGAGAGGGAAAGTGAGAAATCACCCCCAGGGAGGATGGCCATGCCACAATCCCTTCTCCTCCATTTTCCTCCCAGAATTCTGGGAACACACACACGTACCTGGCATGATTTTCAAGGTGCCTGGTCTGGGACTTGAACAATGCAACTGGCTATGTGGAATCCAGCTACATTAACCTCCATGCCACCCATGAATAGAGGATTTTTTGAGGTTTTTGCTATAGGGCATGTGTGCTCACCAGAGAGAGACAGAGAAACAGAAAGTGAGAAATCACTCCCTAGGGGGAGATGGCCACACTGCAATCCCTTCTCCTCCATTCTCCTCTCGCGATCTTGGGCACGCACGCACATGCGCCCAGCAAGAATTTTAAGCCACCGGGTCTGGGACACAAACCGCTGTCGACTACGTGGGAGTCCAACGACATAGCCATTATGCTAACTGCTGGTCCCATGAATAGAGGATTTAAAATGAGAAACCTGAAGCCCACCAAGCATATGAAGACATGCTCTGTTTCACTGCAGTCCTAGAGAAATCCAAATTAAACTTGGTATCACTTTCTACCTTTAAGATGGACGAAAACTAGGGGGACCAGCAGTTAGCATAATGACTATGTCACTGACCATGGTTTGAGTCCCGGACCCAGTTGCTTAAACACACGCTGGGCGTGTGTGTGTGCGTGCCCAAGATCCCAAGAGGAGAACGGAGGAGAAGGGATTGCGGCATGGCCATCCCCCCGGGGTGGGGGGTGATTTCTTGCTTTCTGTCTCTCTTTCTGGTGAGCACACACGCCTTATAGCAAAAATCTCTCCAAAAAAAAAAAAGATGGACGAAAACTAGAAAGATGGGTGATACCAAGTATTGGTAGAACTGTGGGGTATATTCTGCCCTCCCACCCCATGAGAGATTATCACTTCTTTATTGCTGCATAAGAAATCACCCCCAAACATAGTGGCCTAAAATAGCATCCATTGTATTTAGCTCACAGTTGTGTAGGTTGCTGTTTGGAGCCGGCTCTGCTTGGTGGCTGTTTTTTGGTCCAACTGCTCTATGCTCACTCATGGTCCTGGGTCTCAGTAAAGTGGCCGGAGCTTCTGGGTTCTTTCTCCACCTGGTTTCTCGTGCTCCAGCCGGCCCGCCTGTGCTTCTCCACATGATGGTAGAAGGGCTCTGTGCCCTTTAATAACAGGAGTTGCTAGATCTCGCGAGGTCTCGAGTCAGACCTCAAGCAGTGTGTTTTCTGCCGGGGTCTACTATTCAAAGCAAGTCACACAGTCAAATCATGTTCATTAGAAAGGGAAATAGGCCCTACCTTCTGGTGGAAATTGCTACAATGATTTTTAAGAACTTCTTTTTTTCTTGGTACTATGAGAGGTATAGATTGGTTCATCCATTAAGGAGACCAATTTGGTATCATAGTAAACTAAATATATTCATATTTATGGCCCAGCAATTCTGTCTCTGATATATATTCCACAGATATTCTTACTCAGGTTCTTAAGCCAACAGCATTACTCATGGTAGTACAGAATTAGAGACAGCCGGATATCCATCACCTAGCAAGTGGACTATTTTATTTATTTATTATCATTACTATTATTATTATTTTAGAGAGAGATTTTTGGTATTGCATGCATGCACTCACCAGAGAAAATGAGAAATCACGCCCTGGGGTATGGCCATGCCACGATCCCTTCTCTCCCATTCTCCTCTCGGGATTTTGGGCATGCACACATACACACACACCTGGCGTTGAGTTTAAAACCAGAAGGTTCAGGACTCGAACTGTGGTCAACTATGTGGGAGTCCAGCAATGTAACCCTTATGTCATCTGCTGGTCCCTATCACTTAGCAAGTGGATTATTAAAAAGTGGTGAATATGGGGACCAGCAGTTAGCGTAATGGCTAAGTCGCTGGACTCCCACGTAGTTGATCGCGGTTCAAGTCCTGGACCCGGTAGCTTAAACTCACGCCGGGTGCACGTGTGTGCCCAAGACTCCGAGAGGAGAATGGAGAAGAAGGGATTACGGCGTGGCCATCTCCCCTAAGGGGGTGTTTTCTGGCTTTCTGTCTCTCTGTGTCTCTCTGTCCGTCTGGCGAGTGCACACGCCCTATAGCAAAAACCTCTCCAGAAAAAAAAAAAAAAGTGGTGAACATGGGATATTATGCAACAGTTAAAAACAATGGATTAAATGTACACATAGCAATATAAATAGATCTCAAAAGCAAACGCTGAACGAAAAGAATTGAAACAGAATGACGTATATATTAAAGTATACCATTCAACTGAAAATAATGAACACTGGGGCCAGTGCAATAGCCTAGGGGTTAAGGGAGCCAGATTGCACATTGCTGACCACAGTTTGAATCCCAGCTCCAGTGGCTTTAAAAACAGATTGTGTGCATGTGCTTGCATGCAGCAAATACTGACAGGTTAGAGAAATGGAGAAGGGATTGTGGCATGATCACACCCTATTGGAGGGTGCTTTCTCTCTCTCTCTCTCTCTCTCTCTCTGTGAGCTCCAGATGTGCCCTCTGGCAATTAAAAACTTTTAGAAATGCATACACGTGAAACAATTATACACATTTTGCAGCAAACATATGAAGAAAAAGACACATGGTACAGTGTGTACCAGTGTGTACCAAGTGGTACCAATGTACCAGTTGCCTATGGGGGAGGTCTGAAATAAAGACATTACTTAATAACGTAATCAATCCCAGAAGGAGCTCTGCTCAAACCACCAATGACAATGTGCTCTGAACTGAGAAGCGGGATTATCGGACACCTCTGTACCTGAGATAGGGCAGCTCCTTCATCTCATCGGTTCCTTCCTGCGCCAGTGTTCCTTTTCATCATAACATTAAAGAATTGGGGCCAGCAGCTGGTGTGATTGGTTAAGGTGCTCCCACATGGCCAACCACGGTTCAAGTCCCAACCTGGTGGCTTGCTTTCTCACTTTCCTTCCCTCTGTGTGTCTGTCTTTCTCTGGTCAAATGAAAATAAATGAATTAATTAATAAAATTAAATAATTCTTTAAAAAATTGTCAACTTCAGAAAAAAAAAAATCAATAGCCAAGGGAGAGGAAGGGCAAGCCCATGGATGAAGTCATGTTAAAGGGGCAAAAAAGACCATTTGTATAAGTGGTAAGTGCAAGGAAATGTAGAATGTTAATAACTTGCATATTTTTGCCAAAGTTCAAGGGCAACAGGCAGAGGAACTAGGTTTTCTTCCTTGAAATATAGCCCACATCTTTCTGTACGATATTTTCCCACCATTACCTGGGCAGAACCTTCTGTCACCTTCATGAAGATGTCACAATTATTCCAGGGACCAGCAGTTGGCGTAATGGCTACATCACTGGACTCCCATGTAGTCGACCGCTGTTCGAGTCCCGGACCTGGTGGCTTAAACTCACACCGGGCACGGGTGCGTGCATGCCCAAAATCCCAAGAGGAGAATGGGGGAGAAAGGACTGCGGCATGGCCATACCCCTTGGGCGGTGATTTCTTGCTTTCTGTCTCTCTGTCTCTCTCTGTCTGTCTGGCGAGTATCAAAAACCCCTCCAAAAAAAAAAAAAAAAAGAGAGAGAGAGAGAGAGAAAAGATGTCACACTCCGAGCTGAACTTCCAGTCCCGCTGCACAAAGGTGCTCTCAAAGATCACATTCCAAGAAGACTCCTTCATGGCTCCTGAGAACTAGTGATTTCAGGGGAATAGGAGAAATGAAGATTTTCCACTGATAATTCAGCCTCCAGCTCACAGACTCGTGTGGTAGGAAGACTTTCAAGCTTCTCATCTCTGTCTTTGTCTTTGTCTCTCTCTACCTCTGTCTCTGTTTTCTAATATTTTTGTAATTATTCCTTTTAAAATAATTTTTTGAGAGGTTTTCACTATAGGGCACGTGCGCTCACCAGATAGACAGAGAGACAGAAAGCGAGAAATCACCCCCCAAGGGGGATCGCCACGCCACAATTCCTTCTCCTCCATTGTCCCCTCGGGATCTTGGGCACGCACGCACATGCACCCGACGTGAGTTTTAAGCCACCGGGTCCGGGACGCGAACCGCGGTCGACTACGTGGGAGTCCAGCGACATAGCCATTACGCTAACTGCTGGTTCCCAATCAGGCTCCTATTGACGGATTCTTTTTC
The DNA here is from genome assembly GCF_000334495.1 of Tupaia belangeri chinensis. NCBI lineage: Eukaryota > Metazoa > Chordata > Mammalia > Scandentia > Tupaiidae > Tupaia > Tupaia belangeri. The sequence continues at coordinate 2,982,052 of NW_006199712.1, forward strand.
TATTTTTTATTTTTTTGGAGAGGTTTTACTATAGGTCACGTGTGCTCTCTAGAAGACAGAAAGAGACAGAGAGCAAGAAATCACCCCCGGGGGGATGGCCACTCTGCAACCCCTTCTCCTCCATTCTCTTCCTGGGATCCTGGACACGCACGCACAAGCTACTTCCTTTGCTCTCTTTGTTTTCTTTAATTATTCTGAAGAGAGACATGCACAAGGAAGCACATGCGAGGATGGAGTTCTGATCTAGGACGGAGATCTGATCTAGGACGGAGATCTGATCTAGGACAGAGATCTGATCTAGGATGGAGATCTGAGCGAGGACGGAGATCTGAGCGAGGATGGAGATCTGATCTAGGACGGAGATCTGACCTAGGATGGAGATCTGAGTGAGGATGGAGATCTGAGCGAGGACGGAGATCTGATCTAGGATGGAGATCTGATCTAGGATGGAGATCTGACCTAGGACGGAGATCTGACCTAGGACGGAGATCTGACCTAGGATGAAAATCAGAGCGAGGATGGAGATCTGATCTAGGATGGAGATCTGAGCGAGGACAGAGATCTGAGTGAGGATGGAGATCTGAGCTAGGATGGAGATCTGAGCGAGGACGGAGATCTGAGTGAGGATGGAGATCTGACCTAGGACGGAGATCTGACCTAGGATGGAGATCTGACCTAGGATGAAAATCAGAGTGAGGATGGAGGTCTGATCTAGGATGGAGATCTGAGCGAGGACAGAGATCTGAGTGAGGATGGAGATCTGACCTAGGATGGAGATCTTAGCTAGGACGGAGATCTGAGCCAGGACGGAGATCTGAGCCAGGATGGAGATCTGAGCGAGGATGGAGATCTGAGTGAGGACGAAGATCTGATCTAGGACGGAGATCTGACCTAGGATGAAGATCTGAGCGAGGACGGAGATCTGATCTAGGATGGAGATCTGATCTAGGATGGAGATCTGACCTAGGGTGGAGATATGACCTAGGATGGAGATCTGAGCGAGGACAGAGATCTGATCGAGGACGGAGATCTGAGCTAGGATGGAGATCTGAGCTAGGACGTAGATCTGAGCTAGGATGGAGATCTGAGCTCAGAGGGAAACTGTGGAACTGGAGCCAGGAACGAAGTAGTGCTGGGGTGAGACGGGGAGCGGTAAGACCTCAGGGCGGATGTGGGCTGGGGTTACCATGGTACTGGAGGCCATGGTAAGGCTTTGAATTTTATTCTAAGATCAAGATCATCTGATTTACATTTTTCTAAATAATTATTTTATTTAACTTTATTTATTTATTTTAATTGGACTAGACAGGGGCAGAATGAGAGAGAGAGAGATGGAAAGTGAGAAAGCAAGCTGCCAGGTCCGGACTTGAACCATGGTTGGCCATGTGGAGTCCAGCGTTCTTATTTTATTTATTTATTTATTTATTTATTTGGAGAGGTTTTTGCTATAAGGCACGTGCGCTCTCCAGAAAGAGCGAGAGAGACAGAGAGGCAGAAGATAAGAAATCACCCCCTAGGAGGGATGGCCATGCTGCAATCCCCTTTCCTCCCTCCATTCTCCTCTCGGGATCTTGGGCATGCACGCACACATGCCCAGCGTCAGTTTAAGCCACTGTGTCTGGAACTTGAACCATGGTCGACTACATGGGAGTCCAGTGACATAGTCATTGTGCCAACTGCTGGCCCCGAGTTACATTTTGAAAGGTCATTCTGACTGCTGCATAGAAAATGTTTTGGAGGGAAGGAGACCCTGGCCAGGATGAGTGTGAGAGCACCACAGACCCAGCTGAAGTGGAATAAACAAATCCTTAGCAGGTGCAGGGATGGGAAGGAGACCTAACAGGAAGTGCCCTGCTCCTAACAGAGTCTGCAAGAGGAAGCTGTAGGGTCACATGGGGCAACAGGACACACACGGCCTCTGACCACAAAATCCTAGGCCCTAGTGAGAGATACAGAGATGAAGCAGATAATGACAGGTGGAGACCACAGTCCATGTCGAGTGTGTGAGAGAGAACAGAGGTCGGAGACCTTGCAGCACAGCGAGGTTCATGACCTGCTCTCCCTCTCACTAGCTGCGTTACTTGGGTCAAGTTTCTCTCTTTCTTTTCCTCCTTCCTTTTCCTCTCATCCAATTTCTTCATCTATAATAATTACTGAGAAAATTAAATTTTTTTTTAGTTGTCAGAGGGCACATGTGTTCACCAGAGAGAGTGAAAGAGGGAGAGAGAAAAAAACGTCAGTAGAGAATGGTCACATTGCAATCCCTTCTCCTCCATTTCTCTATCCTGTTGGGATCCTGGGCTTGCATGCACACATATCTGGTGCATTTTTCAAGCCAAGGGACCCAGGATTTGAACCATTGTGAGCCATATGGTATATGGTTCCCTTAACCCCTAGGCTATATGATCATTTTTTTTGAAAAGCACTGAACACTAGTTAAAAAGGAGATATTTAGGGAACATCAGATGGTGTAATGGTTACACCGCTTGACTCCCACGTAGTCAACTGGGGTTCAATTCCTGAACCCAGCGACTTAAAACTCACGCTGGGCACATGTGTGTGCGTGCCCAAAATCCCAAGAGGAAAATGGAAGAGAAAAAATTGTGGTGTGGCCATTCTCCCTAGGGGGTGATTTCTCACTTCCTGTCTCTCTGGCTCTGTCTCTCCTGTGAGCTCACGCACCCTATAACAAAAAATCTTTCTAAAATAAATAAATAAGGGGCTATATTTGGTGTAGGGATTTTAAAACATACCCTCCCCTTTCTATACCCTCTGTCTTCCAGTACCTCTAAAGACCTTTGCAAGCCATCTTTTTGGTTCAAAATTCCCACCATCCCACTCCAGCTATGGAATGTGATTACCAATACAGTCAACCAGGCTCGTAACTCTCAGTACTTTGTTTTGTGGGAATCATGAGCTGCCAAGTAATGCAAGTTAATTGTTTATACTCCTCTGGATTTATTCTTTTTCCAAAGTTACCCTTTTTATGTATTTATTTTTTAAAAGTTAAAATATAGCTTTCCCTTTTCTCCCCTTTCATTATCAGAGAATTTGAGATGGTTTAGAAACAACAGACAGGGGGACTAATTTATTTCATTAATGGATACCTAAATGGATACCTACTTATTATGGTTGAGTTGATCATTTTAGACCACAGCTCCATGAGGACGTTAATAAATGCGATTGCTCTTACCAGCGTATTCGTTAATCCTGAGGTGTGGGGTGCTGATAATGGAACACGCCACTTCATTGACTTTTAATGAGTGTGCTCCACTGTCTGGCAGAAAAGCCAAGAAAAAGTTTCCCACATACGTGTTAACAGGACTAAAGTAGTTTTTCAATCTCCTTATGCTCTCAATATGTCACAAAGGTGTACTTAAATGTAATTTCCTTTTCCTATAAGCTTTTCTCTAAATCTTTTTAGAATTTAAAATAGAAATTATGGAATAGTTGCTATGGACTGACCTGTGTCCCTCACAAAAGCCTGTGATCAAACCCTAAGCCCCGAGGTAGCTGTATGGGGGCAGGGACCCACGAGGAGCGGATAAAGGTTAACAAGGCCACATGGTGGGGCCCTCATGGGACAGAGCTGGCATCCTTTTAAGAAGAGTCAGAGACATCAGATCTCTCTTTCTTCGCCACGTGAGAAGGCAGTGGTGTGGAAGCCATGAAGACAGCCTGTTGGAAACCGACTGCAGTGGACCTTGATTGGGGACTTTAAGTCCCCAGAGTGAACTGAGAATAAATACACTCCTTTTAAACCACCCCTTATGGCAACCTAAGAGACTAGTCCAATAGAGCTATAAATTCCTAAATTAAGAGGCCAGACAGTGACATAGCAGTAAAATATAATACTCTGCAAGGCAGTCTCGCATGCAGAGATTAGCAGTTCAAGTCCAGAGAACCCCTTGAGGATGTCAGGTACACATATGCCTATGACCCAGGGCTGGCTAAAGGCTGGAGACAGATCATGGCATCAGGACAGTCCCTTCTCCTCCAATCTCCTGTCAGGATTTTGGGCACACATGCACACGCACCCAGTGTGTTTTTCAAAGTTGCCTAGTGCGGGACTTGAACCACACAGTTGGCCACGTGGGACCCAGCCACGTGGGACCCACCACGCCCCTGGCTGGCCCTGTGTAGTTAAAACAGAGGAAGGGAAAATTGCAAAGAGAACAGGAAAGGAATCCACCAGAAGACAATACATTTCTATAAAACGGTCAGATAAAACAAAGCAGAAGAAAATCTGGAATACACCAGAGAGAAAGATGCAGGTCATTTTAAGAAAGAACTAGTGCACCAGTGTCTAACAGGGGGCATAGCAACTCAATATTTGACAAGGACATACGTCTAAATGGCGTACCGCAGTGACAGCAGCCAATGAGTAGTGTCTATTACGTCTGTAACTCGCTTTGCCATTCCAGGTCAATATGCATTGAAGTAATTTATCTATCCTTTTTTTTTTTTTTTTTTTTTTTTGTACAACAAATATTCCATAAGTTGGTCATCCCTTATTTTTTCTTTTTTTCTCTTAGTTATATTTTTTTGGAGAGAGTTTCTCTGTAGGGCACGTCTCTATAGGGTGCATGTGCTTCCTGGAGAGACAGAGATAGAAACAGAAAGCGAGACATCACACACACACCCCTCCCCCAGGGGGATGGCCACACCACAATCCTTTCTCCTTCATTCTCCTCTTGTGGGCACGCACACACAAGAGCCCGCCCGATGTGAACTTTAAGCCACTGGGTCTGAGACTAGAATCACGATTTACTACGTGAGAGTCCAGTGAGGTAACCATTATGCTATCTGCTGGTCCCACTCATGCCTTTTCTTACTTAAGAAGCCTTTAGTTTATTTTGTTTGTTTTCCCCAAGCATCTACAAAAAGAAAATTTTAAAAAGTGCAACTAATTTTTTGGGCCCGGCAGGTAGCGTGGCAGCTAAGGGCGCTGGACTCCCACAGGGCCGACTAAGGTTCGAGTCCTGGACCTGGTGGCTTGCTTTCTCACTTTCCTCCCTCTCTCTGTCCCTCTCTGGTCAAATTTAAATAAATAAATAAATAAATAAATAAATAAATAAATAATAAATGAAAAGTTAAAAAATAAAATAATTTTTAAAAAGTGCAACTAATTTCTTATTCAATTATCCTTTAGTTATTGGCACTTCAATTTCCATAAACTAGATTTTTAATTTCCATAAACTAGATTTTTTTAAGGGGCCAGCAGGAGGCATGGTGGTTCAAAGTACAAGGTCTCCCACATGGTAGACTTTTCCAAGTCCCAAACCTGGTGGCTTGCTTTCTCACTTCCTCTTCCTCTCTCTCTCTCTCTCTCTCTCTCTCTCTCTCTCTCTCGTCAAATTTTAAAAATAATAACAACACATACAAATAACTCTTTTTAAAAAAGAAAAGTGGGGCTGCTAAGTTAAAAAGAGGTACCAGAGACCAGCAGATGGAGGAATGGTTACATCACTGGACTTCCATGTAGTAGACCGCAGTTCGAGTCCCAGACCCAGTGGCTTAAAACCCATGCGGGGTGCATGTGCATGCGTGCCCAAGATCCCAAGAGGAAATAGGAGGAGAAGGGATTGCAGTGTGGCCATTCCCTTGGGGGGTGATTTCTAGCTTTTTGTCTCTTGATCTCTCTCTATGTCTCCATCTCTTTCTGTCTCTCCAGTGAGCACATGCACCCTATAACAAAAAGCAAAACAAAACAAAACAAAAAAAAACCAAACAAAAAAACAACCCTCTCTAAAAGTAGGAGGTGCAAGTTTAATTTTAATTGATTTGCCAACTGATTTAACTTTCCCAAGGACTGTAACAAATCATACTCTTACCAGCAATGCTGAGGACTGCCTGTCTCTTCATCCTCTGGCCAGAGCTGAATGTTATCCATCTTATAAATGAATAAATGTAAAAAACATTGTCAGGGCCAGCCGTACAGTGCAGTGGTTAAGTGTGTGGGGTAAGCGGGATCACACGTGACGGACCATGATGCAAATCTCAGCCCAGCAGTCCGAAAAAACACACCAGGCACATGTGCTTGCATACCCAGAATCCCAAGAAGACGGAGGAAAAAGGACTGAGGCATAGCCACACCCCGTGGGGGGCACGCTTTCCCTCTCTCTCTGCCTCTGTCTCTAGCATACGCACATGCCCTCTGGCAGCACAAAAATACACATATATAAAATTTTTTGCATGTTCAATGGACGAAAACACAGATACTTTGCTACTGTATAAATTTCACTCCCCTGACATAGTAAACTTGGATATCTTTGTTTTCGTTTTAAGCTTTTGCCATGGGACACATACGCTCACCAGGGATAGCCATGCTGCAATCCCTTCTCCTCTGTTCTCCTCCTGGGATTTTGGGTGCGCCCGGCATGATTTTCAAGCCACCAGGTCCAGGACTTAAATCGTGGTTGGCGCTGTGGGAATCCAGCCCCTTAACCACTATGCCACCTGCTGGTCCCAGGTTGAGCATCTTTTATGTACTTAATAGCTATTTGACACTTTAAAGTATTCATTTGTAAACTGATGACATATAATCATAAAATCATTTTTCTTTTTCTATCTTTTTGTAATTTTATCAGATTGCAGAAGTTTTTTTTAATTTAAAGATATCAACAAAGAATTTAAGCTGTGCTAACACAGCTACTGAGATTCAAACTGAAATTCAAACCCAAGCAATCTGATTCTGAATTCTAGCTTCCTAAATATCCAGATAAGCAGCTACTTATGCCAACATCCTTTTTATTTTTGAGAATTTTTTGTTGTTGTTGTTATAGGACACATGCACTTGGTTGACAGACAGAGACAGAGAGACAGAAAGTGAGAAATCACCCCTTGAGGGGATGGCCATGCCACAATCCCTTCTCCTCCATTCTCCTCTCAGTATTTTGGGCACACACGCAAATGTGCCCAGCATGAGTTTCAAGCCTCCAGGTCCAGGACTTGAGCCATGGTTGAGGGATCCAGCATCTTAATCACTATGCCACCTGCTGGTCCCTGCCAACACCCTTTAATAAGCATAATTTTCCATTTACTTAACACAAATTTCATGATACAAGTTTTCAAATATGGTCAATCTATCTCTGGATTCTTTTGCAGTTGTATTGCCATTCTTTTTTTATTTTAGTAATTTTTAATAAAGTTTTTTTTTTATTGTTTGTTTGTTTTTGTTTTTTGCCCCTGGGAAGGCAAGCACTCCTCACTCCTTTTCCACACTTATCCAATAAAGTTTTGCATATTTTATTCCAAACAAATTTTAAAAAATGATTATTTATTTCAGGACCAGCAGATGGTGTAACAGTTACATTGCTGAACTTCCATATAGTCAACTGTGATTCGAGTTCCAGACCTGACAGCTTAAACTCACACCGGGCACATGTGCGTGAATGCCCAAAATCCTGAGGAGAATGGAGAAGGGCCATTCACCCTGGAGGGTGATTTCTCCCTTTCTGTCTCTCTGTCTCTTGGGGGAGTACACACACCTTATAGCAAAAATATTTCTCTAAAAAAAAAGGGATTATTTCTACTATATTTTTTATTATTATTCATTATTATTTTTTAAAATTTGACCAGAGAAAGAGAGAGAGACAGAGACATAGAGTTAGGAAATGTTAGAAAGAAAGCTGCCAGGTCTGGGACTCAAACCACAGTCTGCCATGTGGGAGTCCAGCACCTTAGCCACGACCACATCTGCCAGCCCCATCCACATAAATATTTAAACATTTATCTAAATCCAAAGAAGTTATATCTACATAGTTTTTTAAACTGAATTTAATGTGTCAATGTCAATTTAAAGAATTGACATTTATGTATTCAATTTCTCTATCAATGAATGCTCCACATTCTTCAATAAAATGTTCGTTTTATTTTCATATAATTTTTGGACTTTTACCATCGAGGTTTTTTCCTGAGCTCTTATCCCCTTTATTAGGTATGATGAAGATTGTGTGTACGGTACACACGAGAGAGGGCAGCGCCCTCTGCAGGCTGGTCGAGCCACCGTCCCTCTCCTCCAGGCCTCCAGCTCACCAGATCTCGGCCCAGGTCGGCGTTTGCAGGCTGACAGGACAGTGATTTGAAACACAGTCGCCATGTGGGGTCCACTGCCCTTGGAAAAGCCCTCTGAGTTATTTTATAACTTTGGTCATTTTCATGACTGGAATATTTTACCCCACCCCCCTCAGGCAGTTACAGAAGAAAAGCTAAGCTAATGATCTGGGCACACGCATTTCGTATTCAACAACTGAGCTGAAATCTCTGTGTTTTGTTTGTTTTGGGTTTCTTTAGTAGGGTCTCACTGTCAATATCCTCCTTCCTCAGCCTTCCCAAATGGGACTACAGGAGAAAAAGAATATCCTATTCATATCAAAGGTTTTTTTTTTTGAAGAATTATTTTATTTCACTTTATTTATTTATTTACTTATTTTAATTTGACCAGAGAGGGACAGAGCGAGAGAGAGAGAGAAAATAAGAAAGCAAGATGCCAGGTCTGGGATTCAAACTGCAGTCAGCCATGTGGGAGTCCAGCACCCTTAACTACCACACCACCTGCTGGCCCCTATTTGTTTATTTTTAATTTGACCAGAGAGGGATAGATTGAGAGAGTGAGGGAAAGTGGAAAGCAAGCCGCCAGGTCCAGGACTCGAACACAGATGGCCATGTGGGAGTCCAGTACCTTTAACTACCACGCTCCCTGCCAGCCCCCATAGGTTCATTTTTTAATACAGTTTTTGGGAGAAAGATTATCTTCAGTGTCGTTCAGCATTCACAACACATAATCTTGAAAGCCGAAACACGGGCGGCGGAGCACGTTTCCTCTAAGGATTATTGGGTGGGAGGCCATTTAGATACAGCCTGGATGCAGGGCTGGTTCTTGAGGTCTTCCTTCCCTCCGCTGGGACAAGTGCGCCCGCTGACTTCAGAACAATCCAGTTGGACGCTACTGAGTTCTGTCCTGAGAGTATTCCCAGGATTTCCTGCTGGGCTTGATCTTTACATCAAGGGCATGGCTGACATTCACTTCACCAGCGTGTTCCTGCAGGGTTGGACTGTTCACCGTTTCTTTAAAGGCTCCATGTACGGCTTGGATAGAAAGTCACCAGAGAGGAAGAATTGATGTGTCTTCTTCGTTGGAAACGTCCCTGTTTCTAGAAACACATCTGTTCCCTTAGGAATCCAGCCCTTAGGAATCCAGCCCCAGGAGCTCACAGGACCGTGGGTTGAGGACCTTCTGCCCGGAAGCTGACCGACTCCCGAGTTCCCTTCGGAACAGCAAAATGGAGCGCCCTTGGCGAATGAAGACTTGATTTTCCCCACAGAGACAAGTGGGGCTTTTATCATGAAAAGATCTCATATCGGTGTACTCAGTAATTGTTCATCCTACACACAGAAAATTCCTTTTCCAGGGGCCAGCAGGTGGCATGATGGTTGGGCCCACATGACCCATTGCACTTGGAGTCCTGGACCTGGCAGCTTGCTTTCTCACGTTCCCTCTCTTTTTCTCTGTCTCTTTGGGGGGGGGGGGGGGGGGGGG
>NW_006199712.1:2991656-3010289 GCF_000334495.1 Tupaia belangeri chinensis
GGAGGGGGGAGGGATCATGAGTGCCCTGTAACAAATAATAATAATAAATAATAATCAGAAACAATAAATACAATGAAGTAACGCTTAGAAAAAGAAAAAAGATCCTTTTCCAGTCTGACTCCATTTCCGGATCCTTCTGTCTGGCATATACATTTCCTGAGCAGAAAGAAAAGCTGCATTTCCTCTCTGCCTCCTCTCTGGGGCTGAGGTCAGTCTTGGGAGGAGGCCAGCATGAGTCAGCTTGCCCAGCACAGACGCTCTCCTCTGCCTTGAGGCTGGTCTTGCTCCAACCTTGATGTGCACATGGACAGTGGGATTCCAGGGCCCACCCCATAGAGCCCTGTGAACATGGAGCATGAAACCCACTTGGGTTTGGGGTTGACAAGGGAGTGAAGAGAAACATCACAGGTGTTTGACTTCCTTTTTTTTAAAAAAAAAAATAAATAATTATTTATTCAATTTTATTTATTATCATCATTATCTTTTTAATTTGACCAGAGACAGAGAGAGACAGACAGAGAGACAGAGAGGGAAAGTGAGAAAGCAAGCCTCTAGGTCCAGGACTCGAACCGCGGTCGGTCATGTGGAAATCCAGCACCACAACCACCATGCCATCTGCTGGCCCTCATCTCAGGTGTTTTTCAAAAACAAAATCTGTTCACCATAATAGGAGCCACCAAACCGTGCATATGTTTCATCTCATAATTCTATCTTGAAGACTTTACAACAAGGAAACAATCTGAAAGAAAACACAATGACCAAATTATTTTAATATAATCCCTGGACTTTCCTGAAAAAAACTAATTATTTTATTGAACTTTATTTGTTTATTTATTTATTTTAATTTGACCTGAGAAGGACAGAATGGGGGAGGGGGGATGAGAAACCAAGCCGCCAGATCCAGGACTCGAGCCATGATCGGCCATGTGGGAGTCCAGCACCTTTAACCACCACGCCACCTGCTGGCCCCAATCCTTGGACTTTTATTATTTATCCTTTATTATTTATGATAGAGATTATGTGTGCAGACGTGAGAGCGAGAGCAGCGCCCCCCACAGGTCTGGCCGAGCCACAGTGGCTGATCATGACAAATACATAGCATCCCGAATACTCCCAATAGAGATCTGTAACGTGATCTGGTTGACACATCACAGACGAAGTAAAAATGGAAAAGATGTCCACTATGTTATTTCATGAAAATACCTGCACTGAAAGCCATGTAAGGTGAAATTCACACCTGGATTGCAATTATACGAAACACGGGTGTATTAAGAAGGATTGGGAGAAAATCTAGCATATTACCAGTGGTTTAGGATGTACTTTTTCTCCCTAGTAATTATTTACTAAAACATAAAATGATTTTATGTAAGCAAGAACACATGGCAACTAACATTTCAACATTCAAAAGCTATTCTCGCCAAACCTGGAAGAGCAGGAGCTGTCACCTGCATGTAGGATTTGTCCGTAGTCTGTCCCCAACTGAACTTCTCCAGCTCCTGAGTGTGAAATCAGGGCCTCAGGCCCCTTCGCCTCCTCACAGGTCACCCTGAGATCCACTCTTCAGGCCGAGGGTGCATCAGCTCCTCTGAATTTCTGGTGGCTGGGCTCTCTTCCATCAAGCTAAGTGGCATTTCCAGACATGGCCACTGTGAGGCTGAGGACTACTGCCTGGACCCCCGCCGAGGTGCCTGCCTTCTGTGTTCCCCTCCCACTGGGGCCACCCGCGGTACCTTCTGGGGGAGCCAGGCCCTTAATACTCAGTCATTCTCATTGCAGCTAATTAGATTATGCCCAGATGTCTATCCATGGCTGAAGTCCATCCCTTTAAATCTCACTGGCTTTTCATTCTCAAGGATCCCTTAAGAGATAAACAGTCTTGAAAGTTGTCCCATCTTCTTAATTTTTTTAAAATTTTATTTATTCATTCATTTATTTTAATTTGGCCAGAGAGAGACACAGAGAGAAAGAGGGAAAGTGAGAAAGCAAGCCACCAGGTCCAGGACTCAAACCATGGTTGACTATGTGGGAGTGTCCAGGGCCTTAACCACCACGCCACCTGCTGGTCCCAGTTGTCCCATCTTAAGCTGATGTTTTGTAGTATTGAGGGTGGGTTTATTGTTCCTTAAGTGACGGGGGCATAGGGATGATGGAAATGGTTAACTTTTGGGAGGCCAGTAGATGGTGTGGTGGTTAAAGCCTCTGGACTCCCGCATGACTGACTGTGGTTCGAGTCCCAGACCTGGTGGCTTGCTTTCTTACTTTCCCTCTCTTTCTCTGTCTCTCTCTGATCAAACTGGAAACTACTACTACTAATAATAATAATTAATAAAGTTAAATAAAATAATTCTTTAAAAAAATGGCTCCCTTTTATGGGTACCTAATCTGCGTCTGGCACTCTATAATGCACACAATTCACGACTTGCAGGAAAGTATCATTTCCTTTTGTAAATCAGAGCAGTTAAACAACCTGCCCAAGGTCACACAGCCGGTACATGACAGTCAGACTTCAAACCTAGGCCTGTTTCCCTCCAAAGCCAGGGCTCTTTCAACCAGCCTTCCCTGTGTACCCTGGGCAGTCTCGGAGAAGCACAGGGCCGAGTCAGAATCTCAGCCGTGTGACCTCACACAGGACTCTTCACGCCGCTGGGCTTCGGTTTCCTCACTGTGCAATGAGGGGGCCGGCTATAAAAAGCTGCCCAGCAAGGAGTGGAAGGCTTACAACAATGGGGAAAGGGCCTCCACAGGTTCTCCTTTGCCTTCACCCCAAGGACCCCACTGAGAGCTGTAATGGGTCCCTATATGGGTCCCCACATGGCTGATTCTAGGCAGGTTTCCATTCATGGGGAGATGAGGAGAGAGGGCCGAGGTGGTCACCCCAGTTGGATATTCTTCAGCTGTCACGTGAAGAAAGCAGCCCACAATTCCGTTCACACGAGAAAAGACGATCCTTTCCGATAGAGAGCGCTCAGCGGGCAATCTCAAGCTCTGTAGTAAAAATAGCTTCCCATATGATGTGGGGAAGCCCTGGTGGAAGTGTCACTGGCTGTCACGCTGGGTGCAGGATTAGCACGAAGGAGATCCTGTAGGGACAGGGTAGGAGGAGCTCTGAATTGGCAGGAAGGGCTGGAGAGAGGAAAGGCATTCGGGCGCCATCTTTGGGCTCAGGGCTAAATAACATCATCGTAGACTTTGGCACTAAAGACAACAGGCAGAACGCGAATGAGAGGAGGCTTGAAATCTTGGGATAAAATCCCCCAGAAAGGTCAGACAATAGGCATGAATTGTTCTTTTCCCAGGTGCAATCTTCCTGTGTCATCATACACAGACATATAACCACCTCCCTTGAAAATACAAAACTGGGGACTGGCAGGTGGCATAGTGGTTAAGGGTGCTGGATTCCCACCTGACCGACTGTGGTTTGAGTCCCAGACCTGGTGGCTTGCTTTCTCTCTCACTCTCGCTCCGTTCCTCTCTGGTCGAATAAAAATCAATAAATAAAGTTAAATCCAATCATTCTTTTAAAAATACAAAACTATATTTTCCTAAGTTTCCTATTGAGGACATTAGCTGAAATGAAATTCCACCTCTGTCGGGTCAGATATTACCTGAAGTTCAGTTTCCCCTCATCTGTTATTAATCCCGAACTCAAGTCTTCCTCCACCTCTCACGTACCCACATTTCTCAGACCCTTTTCCTTCTGGGTCTCTGCAGCAGCACTGGGCTGGACTCTGCCTGTAGCCTCTGAACTCCATGGGAAGCTGTCTGGTCACTTGGCCCTGCAGGAGCCACCATGTTCAAGGGAGGGCACGTGGAGAAGGCTTTCAGCAAACCTGGCAGCAGCTAAGGCCTGGCAGCTTCTTCTGTTCCTCCCAAACAGGGCCAGCCATGGGCCTGCGTGATTGTGCCTGTGAGGCAAGCCACCCCAAGCACTAGCGCCAGGGGTGGGCCTGGGCCTCTGTATAAACCAGTTTCTCTCTGCAGCTGTTAAGCCCAACTGCACTGTAGCCGGTGGGTCAGAAATGAGTGTGCAGCAGACTGAAAAGCTCTTAGGACATTTGCAGAAGTCCAAGTACTTTAAAACCAGGTTTTCAGGAGGAGGCTCCAAGTGGTAAAAGCTCAGGCCATAGGCAGGGTGCAAATTCTGCACACGTCTACGGCACTCCCTCTGCACTGACATTTGCTTCTCTGTTTCTCAGTGAAGGTGGAAACACGGAGACAGAATCCTGAACAGACTCCGCTGAGCTGCGGGGGTGCTAACGGACGCTATTAATAGAAGAGATTTGAGGACTTCTCTTTGATACAAACTACTTTGTTAGGATTGACCTTTAAAATCCAAATCAAAGCACTGCCACGCTTTCTTATCAGGATAGCCCAGGTTATATGTTGGTTTTTACCTAGATGACCTGGCCAGCCTCTCAACTTGCCTCCTTCCACAAGACCAGCCGCGCAGGCATGGGGATGTGGCAGGCATCGTTTTGTTTGTCTTGTTTTCGAGGTCCCCAGGCGACTGATTCTGGAGGGCAGACACCACTGCTCTCCTCGCCGAGGTTCACAGCCAACAGCTTTTGTGTTTTCTATTTTTGGTTGGGCATTTCTGGGTTGCGGAGGTCAGTTCATTAGAGGAGAGTCTGCCAGAGCAGGGTCAATACAAATATTCTGATTTGAGCCTAACTCTGGACTTTGCTAGCTCTGGTGTGTGTGTAGAGAGGTGGGGGCGGTGGGGAACGGTCTTTTAATCCTTCTATAAATGTTGAGTAAGTGCCTACCATGTGCCAGGCACTTCGACAGGTGCTGGGAATAGAGCAAGGATCAAAGCCCCCCACCTCCGCAGAGCTTATTTTGTAGTAGGAGAGAAAGAAAGGAATAAATATGTATTTTACCATACCTGAGGGATCTTCCAAAATGTATGGGAAATTCATATTATGAAAAACCTGCATGGATTAAAAAACATGTATTTTTGCATCAAAATAAATTCACACTTCCTTCATATTGTATGATGCCAAATAGTAAAGAAACGAGTTGGGGTCGGCAGGTGGCGTAGTGGTTAAGGGGGCTGGACCCCCACATGGCCGACCACAGTTCGAGTCCTAGACCTGGCGCTTGCTTTCTCATTTTTCCTCTCTCTTCCTCTCCCCCTCTGTGGTCAAATGAAAATAAATAAAATAAAAAGGAATGTGTTAGGAATGAAAGAAAGGGTAAGGAATATGTATTTTACTTCACAAAGAAGAAAACGGACCAAGGTAAGGAGGCAGAGAGAGACGGGGAGCGGGGTTGTCATTTAGGTTGAAAAACAGCAAAGTCTTCTGAGAGGTGACATTACCCAGGAGAACCGAATGGAGGAGAAATGCCTGGGAGGAGAGCCGTGAGGCACAGGGAGCCTGAGAGAAACGCAAGTGCAAGGCCTCGGGGCAGCTGCTGTGTACAGTGGACTCAGGGCCAGCCCCCACTTCTGGGCAGACGGCCCACGCCTGGGCTGGGAGTGTGGGGGACCAAGCTCGGGCTGTCTTTTGGACCCTCTCAGCGGGGCCAGGACGCAGCCATAGGAAGGCTCTCCTCTTGGCACGTCTTTGGGACTTGGAGGAACAGCTGGTGCAGGTGGAGAGGAGAGAGGACAGGGTGAAGTAAAGGGATTATTAGCCATCTCTGTCTTTAAAACTCCTTTTCTTGGGGCCAGCAGGTGGTGTGGTAGTTAAGGTGCTGGATTCTCACATGGCCGACTTCAATTTGAGTCCCGGACCTGGTGGCTGGCTTTCTCCCTCTCCTCTTTTTCTGTCTGTCTCTGATCAACTTAAAAAATAGTAATAACAATAAATAAAATTAAATAAATAAATAATTCTCTCTCCCTTTTTTTTTTTTTTAGAGGTTTTTGCTATAGGGTGCGTGCGCTCACCAGAGAGAGAGAGAGACAGAAAGCGAGAAATCACCCCCTATGGGGGATGGCCATGCCGCAATCCCTTCTCCTCCATTCTCCTCTCGGGATCTTGGGCACACATGTACATGCGCCAGGCGTGAGTTTAAGCCACGGGGTCCGGGACTCGAACCGTGGTCAACTACATGGGAGTTCCGTGACATAGCCATTATGCTAACTGCTGGTCTCCATAAATAAATAATTCTAAAAAACAAAAACAAACAAACAAAAAACTCTTTTTCTTACCTGAACTAACCACCACCAACCATGTCAGAATTCAAAGGCAGCTCCAGCTCCCCTCTCCCGGGCTCCCTCTTCACCCTCACTAGGGAGACAGTTCCCTGCCATCAACTGTGAGGCTGAGATTTCGAAATCACAACGGCACTAATGACAACAGTGTTCCAATCTGGGAACTTTCGCCTGGTCGTTTCCATGGCTGTCACACACCGAGAGGTTCTCCTCCTTCCCCCTTTCGGCCTGTCCTTTACAGCTTTTCCCCACCGTCATCTTTCCTAAGGTGCAACTTTCCACGCCGCCAAATCAAAACAGCCCAGCACAAGGGCAGAACCACTAGCCTTGTCAAACTGAAATAAAGTAAAATAAAACTCCACGTGGGCCAGGCCTGTAGCCTAGTGTTAAGGGAGCCAGATCCCACACAGCCGACTGAGGTTCACAACTCAGATAACCCCAGGTGTGTGTACGCATGCCCCAAATCCCGACAAGATGGAGTGATGTCGGAGAAGGGATTGCAGCATTCCATGCCCCAGTGGAGGGGGTGCTTTCCTCCTATCCCCCCACCTTCGACAAGTGCACATGCCCTCGGGCAATTAAAAAATCCAAGTAAAACAGATATTCCTTACCCCTTCCTCCATTCCTAACACATTTCTTTATGAGAAACTTTCATTTTCTGCTTTATTTCTGAGCTTAAAATGCTTTACAAACCTACGACTTTGACAACTCCACATCTTCTTTCTTCATATTCGAAACTTAAAAAAAATAATAATTTGAGTGAACAAAAGGCTGTGTTGTGTTTACATCTATGAGACCTGGGTATAAAGGTTTTTCTCCCCTACCTGGGTATAAAGGAGTTTGATGACAATAGGTAGAATGGATCTTTTTTTTTTTTTTTTTGAGAGGTTTTTGCTATAGGGCACGTGTGCTCACCAGAGAGACAGAGAGAGACAGAGAGACAGAAAGTGAGAAATCATCCCCCAGGGGGGATGGCGATGCCGCAATCCCTTCTCCTCCATTCTCCTCTTGGGATCTTGGGCACGCACACACACGCGCCCGGGGTGAGTTTAAGCCACCAGGTCTGGGACTTGAACCGTGGTCGGCTCCATGGGAGTCCAGCGACATAGCCGTTATGCTAACTGCTGGTCCCAGAATGGATCTACTTTGACGAGGGACTGCTCATTGAAGATTTCCAGGGCACGCTGGAGCTGGAACTACGGGGAAGACGTGCAGTCCACAGAGCTACTCTAGTCCCACATCTTTTCTTCCCAACAGACACCCAATTAAATAAGGTTAGAATAATCGAGATGCTTCCAAAATGCAGGAGTAGCCATTCACGCAAGGTAAAGTGAAACCCAGAGGAAGAGCCACCCTCCAGCCTCCATATCTGTGTGTTCACAGCGAAGTGAGCACGGCATGGTACTGGAAGTGAGAAGCCAGCAAACGCGAGACACCACGACATCCTCCCGGGTCGATGGTTCCCCCGGAGATGAACGAGTGGGTGACTCACGACTCCTACTTGTACGTGGTTTGGGTGCTTACCTCTCACCCCAGCCCTGACTCCCGGGGGGCTGGTCACAGGATGGGGTGCGGGTGTCTGTCTAGCCCACCACAAATAAAATATCAAAAGCTAAAGGGTGTTTGAGGCAGCATTAACGTGTTCCCAGTTTCCAGGCCGACCTCATAGCCTAGTGGTTAAGGGAGTGGATTATTTGCTCAAATCCCAGTCCAGGCAGCTTGAGAAACACACTGAGCACATATGCATACATGCCCCGAGTGCCAGGACAGAGAAATGGACAAAAAAGAAGCTGCGGCATGGCCATGCCCCGCTGAGGGTGGTTTCCCTCTCCCTCTCTCTCCGTCTCTCTCTGGTGAACACAGGTGCCCTCTGGCAATGATTTTCTTAAGAAGGTCCCATTTTCAAACCACCTGTATTAAATAAATCATCATAAAACAGCTGCACGTAAACACCGCGGACCCATTTCCCCTACAAGAGAAAGGAGACGCCACTGACTTCAACATGATGGGCTCCAACTCACTCCTCGGCCCCTCCACGGCCTGAGCTCCTAGAGCCAGCTCTGCACACCGCTGTTGTTTACTGCCAAGAGCTAAGTAAACAGCAGGAGGCGGTTTCCTGAAGGTTCTCTCTAGACTTAATCAATAATCCCTACCCTGGACAGGGAAGTGTCTCTAGACAGGGAGTAAAGTGCACCAGAGAATGAGGCAACTACGGTTGAGATTAGACAGGGTTGGGAGGAAGGGAAAGTGGAGAAGCCAGACGGGAATCAATAATAAAGCAATACTAATTAAAAATTTTCTTAGGAGCTGGCAGCTGGCTGGGGGTTAAAAGTGCTGGATTCCCACATGGCTGGCTGACCATGGTTCAAGTCCTGGACCTGGCGGATTGCTTTCTCATTTTCCTTTTCTCTTTCTCTCTCTAGTCAAATGAAAAAAAAAATAATAATAATGAACGGAATTAAATAAATAAATAATTCTTTTTAAAATGTTCTTAAGTTTATATAGTCCAGGAATAAGAGAGATAGGGAGACAGCAAGCCCAATGAGGTGTCACGGTGCAATCCTCCTCCAGCCTTGGCCAGCCTGATCATGGGAACGTGCATGCCCCACATACTCAGGGAGGTTTCTGGCCGTGAACCAGCAACCTTATGTGCACCAGCCTCGATGAGTGTCACGTTTTACTTCTGCACCACTCTCTGGCCTCAAAACAATATCAATTTTGGCCACAGAATTCTCAGAACAAAAGGCTCTAAAGGAACCATGCCAATGGGTGACCATGAGAATACGATGAGTCCTAGGGAGAAATACTCCTCGTTCATTGTGCAGAGGTCACTTCAGTGTGCTGAGACCCATTAGCCGTAGCCTTGGTTCCTACCCAAATGGTGCACAGATGAACATGAGGTCACTGAAATGCCCTCTCAAAAAAATCAATGTATCAATACATAGGTCAGATTCCATTCAATTAGTTTAGTGATTGGCATCTAAATAACTGTTTAAAAATATTTTCAACAGATAGTGAATCTCAAAGAAAAGGAAAACCATTATATCAAAACACTAAATGGTGGGGGGTCAAACAGCACAGCAGTAATGCAATTGGATATACAGAGGAAGGTTCCCGGCTCGCATCCCAGAGCCTCCCTGTGCACGACAGGGGCCCATGCAATATGCCTGTGATGTGGGACGGCTAAGGCTGAGGGTGGATTGCCGTGCAAAGAGCCTGTTGGGGGTGCCTGTTTCTGTCCTTCTCTCGTCTCTGTTGCTCATGGAAGAAGTATATAAAGAAACCTTTAAACAAAAAAATCAAAAACAACTAAACAAGACCCAGCAGCAGTGCAAGCTAGAGGGTACCACGGCAGATGGGCTGAGGTTGTGTGGAAGGCCCAGGCCCAGCCTCCGTGCCAGGCCCAGCCCTAACAGGCTGGGTGTGGTAGTGCATGCTAGTTGAGAGGCTGGGACAAGAAGATACTAAGTGGACAGATCTTATCCAAAAAATATCTATCTTTCCCCACTCTCTATCTCCCACACGCTCTGTCTCTCTCGTGCAAAACAAAAATAAAAGCCAAAAGACTAAATGGAACCAATGGCAAGTGAGTCTAAGTGAGGCCTCAATAAAGCTCAGTACTTCCCCTTGATGCTAAGGATGAACACACTCCCCTTGGGGCATTCTTTCTCCCTCTCCCTTTCTCTCTCTCTCTGTCTCTCTCTAGTGAGCACATGCACCCACAGGCAATTAAAAAAAAGCACCCAGTTTCCAAACAACTGCATCAAATAATAGCAATGATACCATAGCAGACCTCTTTTCTCTCTGTGCTAAGGGGTGCCTGTTTCTGTCCTTCTCTCGTCTCTGTTGCTCATGGAAGAAGTATATAAAGAAACCTTTAAACAAAAAAATCAAAAACAACTAAACAAGACCCAGCAGCAGTGCAAGCTAGAGGGTACCACGGCAGATGGGCTGAGGTTGTGTGGAAGGCCCAGGCCCAGCCTCCGTGCCAGGCCCAGCCCTAACAGGCTGGGTGTGGTAGTGCATGCTAGTTGAGAGGCTGGGACAAGAAGATACTAAGTGGACAGATCTTATCCAAAAAATATCTATCTTTCCCCACTCTCTATCTCCCACACGCTCTGTCTCTCTCGTGCAAAACAAAAATAAAAGCCAAAAGACTAAATGGAACCAATGGCAAGTGAGTCTAAGTGAGGCCTCAATAAAGCTCAGTACTTCCCCTTGATGCTAAGGATGAACACACTCCCCTTGGGGCATTCTTTCTCCCTCTCCCTTTCTCTCTCTCTCTGTCTCTCTCTAGTGAGCACATGCACCCACAGGCAATTAAAAAAAAGCTCCCAGTTTCCAAACAACTGCATCAAATAACAATAGCAATGATACCGTAGCAGACCTCTTTTCTCTCTGTGCTAATCAATTTCTGTAATTGACACCATTGTGCTCAATGCAAGGATTATGGAAGGAATCGCAGCATCTGCTGTGTGCCTCGATGCAGAGATCTAGAGGATGGCGAGCCCAGAGATCAGCAGATGCTGCCTGTTAGGAGGAAGTACCCGGCCACATGTGCGCACAACTTATTGGGCATCATTCTTTGAGGGGACTTTCTAACCAGATTCAATGGTGACCACATCCAATAAAATTTATAGCTGAGCTTGGGCCAAGATACATCAGTGTGTTTTTCCCATCAGCTGTGCTCATTTAATTATTTACGACGTTTTCCAACAACAACAATGACAAAATCTTAGAGTGGAAGAGGGGCTGTGTGAGGCAAGAAGTCCCCTTACTGGAGAGGTGTGAGGCTGACTGCATGGCAGCTTCTCAGCGGGCAGGGCCCTACAAAGTAAGAACGGGGGTTGGGGGTGGGGGTGAAGGGCTGACCCCCGTTCTGCCGCCCATGTGCTTAACTTCTCAGAACCTCTAAGCTTTTACGTCTGAAAATGGGGATAGTGGGGCCAGAAGGTGGCATGGCAGTTGGGGCTGGATTCCCATGATTGGCTGTGGTTCAAGTCCCGGACCTGGCAGCTTGAAAATCACAATAAATAGATAAATAAATGAATAAATGCTTAAATCCAAAGGTTTTTTTTTAAACATGGGGATAGTGGGGGACAGCAGGTGGCGTGGTGGTTAAGGACTCTGGACTCCCACATGGCCAGCCATGGTTCAAGTCCTGGACCTGGCGGCTTCCTTTCTCACTTTCTCTCTCTTACTCTGTCTCTCTCTCTCTGGTCAAATTAAACTAACTAAATAAAGTTAAATTTAAAAAGTAATTCTTTTTTAAAAAAATGGGGATAGTGTATTCACCCTGTAAAGAATGTTCTAAGAGTTAAAGATAATAGGTATAAAGATCCTGTCATGTATCTGAATATAGTATTTGATCAATAAACCAAAACAATTGTCATGACCTGGAAAAGAGTTGGACTAGTGACTCTAAAAAAGTTCTAGATTCCAGAGCTTTACATTTTTATCTTTTAAAGTCTCATGAATACTGAAAAAAAATTTTAACCACCATGTGTTGAGCACTTACTATGTGCAAAATAGTATGTTTCAAAGAAAACTGTCTATAAGTAACGGGGAGTAGGAACTCACTAATCTATGTCACGCACTGGTGTGACTGGTATTTTTTTTTTTGGACAGGTTTTTGTTATAGGACACATGCACTCGCCAGAAAAGCAGAGAGAGACAGAAAGCGAGAAATCACCCCCCAGGAGGGATGGCCACGCCTCAATCCCCTCTCCTCCATTCTCCTCTCGGGATCTTGGGCACGCACGCACATGCACCTGGCGTGAGTTTAAGCCACCGGGTCCAGGACTCGAACCACGGTCAACTACGTGGGAGTCCAGCGACATAGCCATTACGCTAACTGCTGGTCCCGAGAAGCTGTATATTTTCTTCTTCACATTAATTCATCTTCTCTTGCAACCACTCTGGAGACCACTGGAACAAAACAGTGAAACTTGTTGAGGTAGAGGAGTGTGACAACGTGTTGTCACTCCCCGCTCAGACCTTAGAGGACAAAAATATATTTAGACTAATTAAGTTCATTAGCAAATCAATTAAATGGGGGGGGGGAAGGCATAGAAAGCAACCATGGATACCAGAGACAATGTGGGAGGAGGGTGGGACATGGCAGAGGGGGAGGGATAGGGAATCAAGGATGGCAAAACGAAAAACAAAGTATACAAGACATAAGAATTGGAAAATTATTTGCTGATAACATGTATGTTGATGTGCTTGATTGAGCCAATACACAGTGTATTTTGGATGGAAAATTCATCTGTATGCTGTAATGATGTATAGTGAATTAATGTAAAAAATAAATAAATTTAAAGAGAAAAAAAAAAAAGAAAAGAAAACATCAAGTCTGTCTTAGCTTTCTTCAGAAGAGAACCCTGTCACCAAGACAGTAAGCAGGCAGGAAAAGGGCTAGATAAGAACTCAAGCTCCCTTGGGGCCAGCAGGTAGCACAGTGGTTAAGGCACTGGACTCCCACATGTCTGACTGCAGTTTGAGTCCTGGACCCGGTGATCTGAAACTCACACCAGGCGTGTGTGCGTGCATGCCCCAAATGCTGAGAGGAGAATGGAGGAGAAGGCACTGCTGCATGGCCATCCCCCCCAGGGGATGATTTCTTGCTTTCAGTCTGTCTCTCCAGCAAGTTTACATGCCCTAATAGCAAATAGCTCTCAAAATAAATTAATTAATTAAAATAAGAAGGAAATCAAGCTTCCTGCACTCTCTCTCCACCTTTCAACTCTCTACCTAGTTTTCAGATTGCTCTTTCCCCCACAGGTTGCCATGGTTACACCTGAGGCCAGGAGCTTCCCACCATCAGTAAGTTCAGACACTATTATTTGCCAGTGACCAATAACAACATGGCTGTTTTCAATTTTGGGGAAAAGGAGAGCACTTTGGCATACACACACACACACACACACACACACACACACACACACACACATACATTTAGTTTCGACAAAGGGCTCACTCACTTGCCAAAGACAGACAGAGAAGGAGGTATAGTAGTACCACAATCCCTTCCTTTCCTCTCTCCACCCTGTCAGGATTTGGGGCAAACACAGATACTCAGCATGTTTTTCAAGCCTCCAGGGCTGGGATTCAAACCATGGTCAGCCATATGGGATTCGTCTCTTTCAACCTCCAGGCCACAGCTGGGCCCAGTTTAGAGAGACACTGAGTCCTACAATTTTCTTTTTACAGAGTCTTAGGTGCAGTTAAGCACTAGGTCCAAAGTGGTTTTTTGTTTGGTTGTTTGGTTGATTTTTGTCCAAACGCGTGACTAGAAGCCCAGCTGCAGTGATCCAAATGGGAGGGCACCAATACTCAATAGCCAAGGCCACGTGAGTGGCGGGGGGAGGTTCCTAGCCCAACCCAACAGCCCAAGCATGGCGGCATGTGTCTGTGGTCCTACCTAACTGGCGCAAAAACACAACAGCCAAGCCCCGGTGGGTGGCGGGGGGAGGTTCCTAGCCCAACCCAACAGCCCAAGCATGGCGGCATGTGTCTGTGGTCCTACCTAACTGAAAGGCTGGGGTAAGAGGATCACAGCATGGCAAGACCCTCTTGAAAACACCTCTCGAGGGACCAGCAGTTAGCATAATGGCTGTGTCGCTGGACTCCCTCGTAGTCAACCGCGGTTCGCTTCCTGGTCCCGGTGGCTTAAAACTCATGCTGGGTACGTGTGCGTGCGTGCCCAAGATCCGGAGAGGAGAATGGAGGAGAAGGGACTGCAGCATGGCTATCCCCCCTGGGGAGTGATTTCTCGCTTTCTGTCTCTCTGTCTCTCTCTGTCTGGCGAGCACACGTGCCCCATAGCAAAAACCTCTCCAAAAAAAAAAAAAAAAAGAAACCTCTCGGAACCAGCAGACTGTGTAATGGTTACATCTCTGGACTCCCATAATAGTCGACAGTGGTTCAAGTCCTGGACCTGGCAGCTTGAAGCTCATGCGGGTGCTTGTGTGCGTGTGTGCGTGCCCAAGATCCCGAGAACAGGGAAGAGAAAGGATTGCAGCATGGCCACCCCCCCCAGGGGGGGGTGATTTCTTGCTTTTTGTCTCTCTGCTTCTCTCTGTCTCTCTGGTGAGCACACATATCCTATAGCAAAGAAATCTAACCAAAAAAAAAGAAAAAAAGAAAGAAAGAAAGAAAGAAAGAAAGAAAGAAAGAAAGAAAGAAAGAAAGAAAGAAAGAAAGAAAGAAAGAAAAGAAAGAAAGAAAGAAAGAAAGAAGGAAAGAAAGAAAGGAAGGAAGGAAGGAAGGAAGGAAGGAAGGAAGGAAGGAAGGAAGGAAGGAAAACAAAACACTCTTCTCTGTCTTCCTCCCCTCTATTCTCATTAAAAGAGAGAGAGAGAGAGAGAGACTAGAAAACAGTATTCTCCAGAAAACCAGTGTATTATATGCAAATAATAGTATATTTTTCTGCAGAGTTTATGGGCAGCTAATCATCCCTATTAGACATCAAATTTCTTCTGGAATTTTTATATATGCTTCATCTTATTACTGCAGACAGAAACACAATAAACCTGTAGGCAGTCTATAAGAACATCACTAAAACACATCCGATCGGACAAAGCGTTTGTCCAGTTTGCCACAGCCCCTACCTATGACTGCATTTTGCAGCAAGAACCACCCCCAACCATGACTGCATTTTGCAGCAAGAACCACCCCAACCCCCTACTCTCCCCACACCCAAAGGTACCCAGCCTGCAGAGAACTACCCAGACCACATCTGTAGTCTTGGTTGGACGAGATTTCAGTTGGGGGAACTAGCAGGTCTCTGCCTCTGCATGCTGACAGCGGCTTTCCTGGAGATTCTTGTCTGTCAAGAACTCTGTACGCGGTTGGTCTTGGTTCCCCTGGAGATGACTTATCACCTGTTGCACCTTCAAGAAATGGCAGCGAGTCCGTTGCTTCTATCTGTCTAGCTGAGCCTAGCAGACAGCAGTGTGGCTCTCACTGACAAGGGACAGTGTATTGCCGTTAAAAACAGACTACACAGCCCGGTCTGTGCAAGGCTTCGGGGCATATTTTTATATTTCGATTACAGAATTCAAAGAAACTAATTCTATAGTAATAAAGGAAAAGCCATGCTGTGTTTTATTTTATATGTTAGGTCCCTTTTGCTGTTTCCTGGCTCGTTTTTCCTTAGTTTTGTCAAGCTACAGCAAGGTCTCTGCACCTGAGAACTTTCTTCTCTTTTTTTTTTTTAAGAGAGATTTTTTGCTGTAGGGCACATGCACTTGCCAGAGAGACAGAGAGATGGAAAGCGAGAAATCACCCCCCCCAGGGCAGATGGACACGCCACAATCCCTTCTCCTCCATTCTCCTGAGATTTTGGGCACACACACACACACACACACACACACGTGCACCTGGGATGAGTTTTAACCGCCAGGTCCGGGACTCAAACTGCTACACTAGAGAACTTTTATGAGCATGACTCACCCATGGCACAAGTTAGTTTTGTGCCTCATGTGAGGTGAAAGATGCAAGAGAAAGAGAAAGGTGAGTATCACAAAGACTTTTTGAAAGCCTTATAAGAATGTTTTAACGAAATTTTCTTCTTTGCAAATACTGATTTTAAAAGTTTACTTATTTCGTCCAGCAGCAAGAGATTCGGAGAGACAGAGTACCTCAACGGGGTCTTGATGCAGTGGCCCACTCCATTTCAGCCAACCTTTGCTCAGGGCATTTGTGTGCCCCGCACACCCAGGGAGGTTTCAGGATGTAACTGGGCACCTTCCCGTGTGGCTCAGTCTCACACAGCACCCCAGTTTTCTGCAGTGCCACTGCCTGGCATCCATAAAGTGCATATATATATTTTTTTTTGAGAAGTTTTTGCTGCAGGGCGTGCATGCACTCACCAGAAAGACAGAGAGAGACAGAGAGACAGAAAGCGAGAAATCAGTCTCGGGGTGGGGGGGGATGGCCACACCACAATCCCTTCTCCTCCATTTTCCTCTCAGGATCTTGGGCACGCAAGCACGCGCACCTGGTATGAGTTTAAGCCACCAGGTCCAGGACTCGAACTGCAGTCGACTATATGGGAGTCCAGTGACATAGCTATTATGCTAACTGCTGGTCCCAAGTACCAGTATTTTTAAAAGAACACCATTAGAGTCAATCGCATCATTCTCAGTCATAAAGATAAAGGCTATCTTATCTAAAGTTTTCCACATTCATTTACAGTTAATTCCTTAATTTTGCTTGAAGTGAACTCTCTACTCTGTTTCCTTGATTATGCAAGTGAGCTGATTATGCACCTAAGATGGAGGTAAATATGGGAATTATTATAGGACCACCATCGCTTACAGGCTATACCTCAAGTTGTGTGTAGAATAACAAAGGGAATATGAAAAAATATATATTTTTCTGGTCTGCTCTGGATTCAGATTTAGCATCCCTAGGCTTCATTTTTATTACTGAATGTCTGAATCTTAATCCATTTTAGAAATCAACCTGGGTTCTTAGTCCAGATGTGAAAGGAAATTTGATTTCACTTTGAAACAAGGCTACAGACAATGGAAAGCCAGAAAACAGTGAGACAAAATACATCAAATCATTACAGCAAAACCTCATTTATTAAAAAGCTAGTCATCAGGCCAGCTGGTAGCATGGTTGTTAAGGTGGCTAGATCCCACGTGGCCCACTGCTCAGTTCAAGTATGGGACTGAAAACCATGCCAGGCATGTGTGTATGCACGCCCCACATCCCAGAAGTAGGGAGAAATGGAGAAGGGGTCGTGGTGTGATGATTCCCCTTAGGGGTGCTTTCTCACTTTGGCTCCTTTCCCCTCTCTCTGTTACTCTCCAGCAAGCGCAGGGCACATGTACCCTCTGTTAAAAAAAAAAAAAAAGCCACTAATGAAGAATATGTGATAGTTTAGAAAGATGCAAAGCCAAAGTGTACCTTTGGCCTAACTGTGTAAGCGTTTGTGAAATCAATACTAATAGAAAATGTACTCGAGAGACTGAAACTTCTGAAGAAACGGTTTCCAGTATCCTTAAATAATTTTAGACATTTACACGACTGCAATGTTAGCACTGTAAATTACATTTACAATAGTTCAAAATAAATCTTATCCATAACTTACACCCCATCTTGGGCCTCTACTAAGTCATATTCCTCAGCCTACTTTGAGGATTTACTGTAGTGATGAACATAGTCTTTCATTTTAAAAATGAAAATGAACTTCAAACGAAAATGAAAACTTTTTCCCCCCTACATCACATTGCCCTTTCCTACTAATCTTCTTTAAGCAAGGCAGGTTGTTCTGGTTGAATAGAACCAGTAGAAATATCCTGCCTGGGTTCAAATCCCCCTGCTACCATTTGGGCAAGTTCTTTATGGCTTTGGTGCCTTGATTTCTTTGTATGAGAGAATGGGAAAGGTCACACTTGAACCATTTAAAAAACTATAAAGTACAGCAAACAGTGCCTGGCCCCTTAAAAATTCTATGCATTACAAGTCATGGAGGCAAGTCACCCCCAGGACATCACTGAGCAAAGCTTCTACAACATGGTGAACATTTTAGAACACACGGGGTTTTTCAGCTCCTCTTTTTTCCAGGCTCAAGGGCATATTTCTCACCGCAGTGCATCACCACCTTTCTGATACTTCGTACTGCGTCCTCCTTTCTTCTGGCCTCCAGCCACACAACCTAGCCTGCCAGGTACTTCTGGTTAATTATGCATAAGCTTTATCCAAGCCACCCCCTCCGCGTCTCTGGTCTTCATCCTCTTTCCAGTGCTAGCAGGCACCTCCTCCACTATGTTCAGCTCTTTATTAACAGCTTTGCTTCGGAACCCCTTCTTAATAAGTTCCTCGATCATTAGAGGCTTTCTGAATCGCCTGGTCATCATCTCAAATTTTTCATTAAAATGTGGAGTGTGAATAGCGGGTCCTGCGCTGTCGGACTCCCGAGTTCCAAATGAAAGTCCCACTTACAGACACGAGAACCAGAAGAGGAACGAGCCGCAGCTCCACGGGCTGGCGAGCAGGAACCGAGGCCAGTTCAGGGGCGGTTCGTTCGGACAGGACAAGGGTAAGGGAAATGAGAGGATGGTGACGCACCTGAATAAGTCTGCTAGACGACAGGAGATACGCCAAGGCTGCGTAGAGGCGGACACACACGGACACACACACACACACACACACACACGCTCGCGCGGAAAGATGACGGGAGGAGCGGGGCAGCCCCAGGTGTCTGACATTGCCATGGCCCCGATTTGGACACGGTCTCAAAGCCCCCTGGTTTCCGGAGCGCCCTCCTCCCGGCGGCCTCCGGAGATTACTGGAGGCTCATCCCTCCGCCAGCTCCGCTCGGGCGCGCCAGGCGCCCTCCCCTCCTCCCCGGCCGCAGCTCTCCGCCCCCTGCGAACGCCGCTCCCCAGTGTCCTCTAGAACGCCGGCGTGGCTGTCGGGTTTCGAACCCCAGCGCCGACCCTCGCCCTCGGTGCGTGCGG
>NW_006199712.1:3010835-3032958 GCF_000334495.1 Tupaia belangeri chinensis
CCGCTGCCGCCTCGGGGGCTGCTCGGCACCCCCACCCGGCCGCCTCCGGGGACCCTCCCACGTCTGCCAAGCCTCTGCTTCGCTGGGACGAGGTGCCCGATGACTTCGTGGAGTGCTTCATCCTGTCCGGCTACCGGCGTCTGCCGTGCACCGCGCAGGAGTGCCTAGCCTCGGTGCTGAAGCCTACCAACGAGACGCTCAACTTCTGGACGCACTTCATCCCGCTGCTGCTGTTCCTGAGCAAGTTCTGCCGCCTCTTCTTCCTGAGCGGTCGCGACGTGCCCTTCCACCACCCGTGGCTGCTGCCGCTGTGGTGCTATGCGTCCGGAGTGCTCCTGACCTTCGCCATGAGCTGCACCGCGCACGTGTTCAGCTGCCTGTCGCTGCGCCTGCGCGCCGCCTTCTTCTACCTGGACTACGCGTCCATCAGTTACTATGGTTTCGGCAGCACCGTGGCCTACTACTACTACCTGCTGCCCGGCCTGAGCTTGCTGGACGCCAGAGTCATGACCCCATACGTCCAGCAGCGCCTGGGCTGGCACGTGGACTGCACGCGCCTCATCGCAGCGTACCGTGCGCTGGTGCTGCCGGTGGCCTTCGTGCTGGCCGTGGCCTGCACGGTGGCCTGCTGCAAGAGTCGCACTGACTGGTGCGCCTACCCGTTCGCGCTGCGCACCTTTGTCTTTGTCATGCCGCTCAGCATGGCCTGCCCCATAATGCTGGAGAGCTGGCTCTTCGACCTGCGCGGCGAGAACCCCACGCTCTTCGTGCACTTCTACCGCCGCTACTTCTGGCTGGTGGTGGCGGCCTTCTTCAACGTCAGCAAGATTCCCGAGCGCATCCAGCCGGGCCTCTTCGACATCATCGGCCACAGCCACCAGCTCTTCCACATCTTCACCTTTCTCAGCATCTACGATCAGGTGTACTACGTGGAGGAGGGCCTGCGCCAGTTCCTGCAGGCCCCGCCTGCTGCGCCCACCTTCTCCGGCACCGTGGGCTACATGCTGCTGCTGGTGGTGTGCTTGGGGCTGGTCATCCGGAAGTTCCTCAACAGCTCTGAGTTCTGCAGTAAAAAGTGAGCCTCCGCCTTGGAGGAGGCTGCTGGTTCGCCCACCTGTTTGTTTGGAGTTTCCGTTGTCGCTATTGTTGGTTTGTTTTCAAGTTTTGTTGTATTTCCTTCTTTGCTCGAAGAGGGTGCTGCAAACCACCAGGGAGAAAACCACTGCTCCAAGGGGATCCCAGCCCACTTGGGCTTTGGAACAGAGAGAGGGGGGTGAGGCAGGAGGGAGACAGAAGGCCACTGATTCTTGCCCCTGGAAGAAATTCAAATTGATGTCTGTGACATCCAGGGATTTTTTTCAGAGACAGCAAGTGAAATCCCAAATAAAGCCCCAGACAGTCCGTTTTTCCGATCTTGTCTTCTGTGCCAGAGGTAATAACGTTAGTTCTTGCAAGGTGAGGTATGCAGTAAAAAGGGGACCTAGACGAATCCTTGGGTGCCTCCATTTCAGTCGGAGGAATGCTTGGATCTGTCCT
Source organism: Tupaia belangeri chinensis (assembly GCF_000334495.1). Lineage (NCBI taxonomy): Eukaryota > Metazoa > Chordata > Mammalia > Scandentia > Tupaiidae > Tupaia > Tupaia belangeri. The sequence goes on from NW_006199712.1 coordinate 3,012,372, forward strand.
AAGAAAGGAGCTTTGTAGGACATGGGCACAGAGACACAAACCCAGGGTTTAATTTGCTAGAACATGCATGGAATGTGAACACGAGTTAATTATTTAAAAATGTTCCTCATATGTTATTTAAATAGTAATATATATATATGATGATTTTTCATAATTTATCCAAGTCTGCGATATGCACTGAATTTTCTGTCACGTAGTTTTGAAATTTGCAGCCTTCTGCATTGCTTACACTTGAACTGGACATCAGGGCAAGCTGCTTGAGAGTTCTCAACTACTTTTTTAAACAGTGTTTCCTGAAGGCCTGTGTGTGTCATGGTACAACTGTGAATTATTCTACCTTAGGGACTCTGGTTTAACTATTGGTGAGGAGCTTGGAGTGGTTTGTATAGACTTGCAATTCTTATTTACTTTCATGTATTCCACAAAACCCATCCTGTTTTTAATCTTACTCTTTCCTTCTCTACTGATTTAAATTACCGCTGGAATAAATGTGCCTTTTGAAGCAATGCCCAAATGACTGGTCCTCAAACGCTGTTTCTTGTATGGCTCCCAAGCAGGAGGAGTGAGCTTTTCTTACCTTACTTCAAAGCAAGGTGTCACGTTCCACCCAGGAGGGAAGGAAGTTGGTGTTGGTTTTGAGTTTTTGGAAAGGCCGGGAGCAGTTTATAGGGACACGCAAAGCGCTTGGCTTCTGCCGGAGAGCAGGAGCCAGTTCACTAATGTGGCTGTGGTTCCTCATGCAGCCACACGGCAAGGTGTCAGTCAAGAAGGGCGCCCTTCTAGACTGACACCATCCACCCTTGCTTAAAATTAACATACAATATTCAGGCATAAAGGAGGCCGTTATCGTCTGAAAGTCAGCAGCATATTACAGGAGTTGTAACTGGAAATTCCGAGCTCATGTTAGATTACGCTTGCCCATTTGAACACGGAAGTCACATTGGATCCAGAGTTATTGAAATGATTGGCAGTCACTCTGCATCATGAAAAATGAGTGAGCACGCCCCTGAGACCCATTCTAACGAGCAGATTGGTCAGTGTTATTTAGACATTTCTTACAGACGCTGACTTGTAACTCAGATGGCAACTCTAGATGAACGCAAACCACTTAAAGACTTATTACACATCCTGCTACGTTGTTGTGGGTCAGAGCCAAATAAGGCACCCAAAGGGGAGTCTTGGCCTCGAGTCATACTTTATATCAAGCACATAAGGTAGATGAACACTTACCTCAGCGTGGGGAGGCTGGTGCTCCTAACAAGATTGCTGTTTTTATTTATTCTGGGAATCACTTTTGTATTTATAAACAGAGAAGCTCAGCACAGTTCCCTGGAGGAACCAGTATCCGTGTGTGTGTGTGTGTGTGTGTGTCCTTGCACGCGTTCATTTGCATACATAAATGACATTTCTGTATGTCAGTGTTTCATTTAGAACCTCTCAATGGGATCGATCGTAAATATACCTTACCCAGTTGCTGGGGAGTGTCCTTGTCTCATCTTTTGCAGAGTGCAAGGAGATTCCTGTTAGGTGACAGAGGCTGGCGTCTGTGTGGACCACAGATGGTATTCCTGAGCTATAACTGGATCCGGTGCATGTATTCAAGAACAACTGTGGAAGTCAGGCTAGCTCCACAGGCAAACTTATGTGCATGTCATTGTTGTGTCTTTTACAGCTCCAAAGAATGTTGGTTTGGAAGCTGGAGAAACAGGTCCAAGGGTGTTTTCTAGCTTCTTGGTGAAAGGGGATCTCACTTTCAGAGGAACTTTCAAGAAGGAAGACTTCTGTAAAGGGTTGATGAGTTTGGAACAAGAACTAAACTCCAAATTTGCCATTTTAGGTTTTGTTGGAGATCTTCTGGGTCCACAGACGTCTTATCTTGCCCTGTGTTTTTGTCTTTAAGCAGAGGCCACTTAAGGATAAAATTATACCCATATCATTTTCAAGTGATTACAATGCATGAGCCCAGTGAGGTGACACACTTATCCCCACAAAGGTTCAGCACCTGGAATGTCCCAGAGCAAATGGGGACTCACTTTTCTTTTTCTTTTTCCACTTACCTTGTTCATTTCATCTTAGATTTTATTTACCATACATAGCATGAGCAAGAGGCCATGCCAGTTGAAAACAGTGGTACCGATTCACTTCATGTTTGCAAACAGATACCATATGCACTATTTAAGACGATGACATGTTAAATTATATAGGTAATGTGCTAACTTATGTCATATTTCTGTCTTGACATGATATTTTAGAAGGTAATGTTTACTTAGAAGAGTCTCCCCATTTGCATGGAACTATCCAGGTTTATTACACATTTCAGGGATAATATAGTGATCAGAATAAAATACCTTTCAAAACCTTCTTTCCTACTCCCCATTTTACCATATCCGTTAAAACTCAGTTTTACTTTGTTGTGTTCAGCTGTTTGAAATGTAGGACAAATTATAAATAAGAATTCACTCCATTATCTCCGTGCAACCTATTTTGGCAGTAGAATAAAGCATATTATGTAATCCATTTTATTTTTACTTGTTAGTCATGATCTCGATGACATCCCAAAGAGCAGCAACATGGAGTCATGCCGGGGAAATGAGGGTGTTCGACTTTGGTGCCCGTCACCGTGTGGGTTACTCCCTGGGATGACGCGGGCAGAGGTAGTTGGCAAAAGGGGCTCCTTTCTGCCTTGTCCTTTTTGTAGTTCAGATGAAGCGGATGACCTTCCCAGAGAGAGGAAGTGAGTGCTTCAGCCATGTCATGACTGGCATATAAAAATAAATGTGATCTTTGCCACTAACCATACACTTCCCATAAATAGCCCAGGGCGAGCATCTGGGGCTACGAGCTGGCCAGAGAGGCCTTCACAGGTTTCCATTCATAAATCCTGCCTGGAAGTGCATTCAGTCAAAGAACCGTTCAGCCTAACTCATTGCTCCTTGGTAGGAATTATCTCTAAGGATGCAAAATTGGGGATATGAAAGTGAGTTTTATCATTTTATTCTGATTTGGTGCTGAATCTGAGAGCTAGCAGCAATAATAAGCAGCAGTTTTTATCTTCAAATCAATTCACGACTTCAGTTAACTTGCACAAAGGCTATCGAGGAGACAGGTACGGTTGGCGTTATCTCCATCTGAAAGTTTTATCGCTAAGGTGACAATTAAGTTTTCAAACCAGGAATAGATAGATTTGGGTATGGCAGCATGGTGGTTAAGGCGGCTGGATCCCACATGGTTAACAGCGTGTGGTTTAAGTCGCAGACCCAGGGGTCTGAGAAATTGGCAGTGTGTGTGTGCGCGTGTGTACCTAGAATCCTGAAAAGAGGGAGAGATGGGTGAAAAAGAACGGTGGTATGACCATCCCTCATGGGGGATGCTTTCTCATTTTCTCTCTGTCTTTCTCTGGTCAGTGCATGTGCTCTCAGTAAATTAGAAACAAAAATAAAATAAAGTAGAATTTGGGAATGATTATGCTAAACTCTGAGTGTCTACTAGTTTGCATGGTTATGATTTACGCCTATCCAAGTACACAGACACTAACTGGAAATATATCCATATCTTTCATTGAATTTTTAGAATTATATTTATTTATTTATTATTTATCTATTTACTTGTTGGGGTTTACAAGCCACCAGGTCCAGGTCTTGAACCCTGGTCAGCCATGTGGGAATCCAGTACTTTCACTACCACACCACTTGCTGGCCCCCAAATTTTTATCATTTTAAAACAGAGCAAAGTATGACGATCTTTTAAATTAGATTTTAAAATCTTTAAATGTCATCAGTCACTGAAGAGGGCATCACTTTGTTCTTCATCTGGTGAAGTCTGCTGATTCAATCTGTCATCGTCCTTAGTGTTGATGTTGATTCATTTACATAATCCCTTGAGTGATGATCAAACATTTCCTATATGTAAAACATTGAATGGGATCATGTTATCATAGCCACTATCCTTCTGCTTTCTGATAGAACAAAAACACCAGAAAGGCTCTCTGACCAGGGACCAAACTCTGACGTTGCCTAGAATGTCCTAAGTCACTGAGTTTGAGTATTTTGCCATGTCTATGAGCATAAGTGCAATACACAGAATCTTATTTTAACGAACGTGATTGTTTACTTGCAATCAATTTCTTTTTTTTTTTTCTGTTTGCTCCTTAACCTATGGTTAAAAGTAACTTGAAAAAAATTTTTTAGAATTTTAAATTTTATTATTAGTATTAGTATTATTTGACCTGCTATATAGCACATGCACTCACCCGAGAGAGAGAGAGAGAGAGAGAGAATGTAAGAAAGCAAGTTGCCTGGTCTGGGACTTGAACCACAGTCAGTCATGTGTGAGTCGAGTGCCTCAATCACCACACCACTGCTGGCCCCAGTAACTTGAAAATTTTAATATGCAATCCAAGTAAAGCAATAGCAGGCATATGTACAGAATTTAACATTTATCATCATTAATAAAGACCCTAGCAACAAAATCTATTGGAGGATTAATAGTAGTCATACCATTAGGAAGTATAATTCATTCGAAGTGCCTACATTGTGATGTCAAGTGTCTGGATTTCATAGATAGAATAACAAAGTTATTATAGATATAGCTATATGTATATCTAGAGAGAGACTTCAAAAAGTTTGCCAAAAAAATGGAATTAAAGTACAAGTTTATTCTGATACAAAAAATTGAAACCTGTGCATAGTTTTTTCATAATATACATTTTCCATGAACTTTTTGAGGCCCCTTTCATACGAATTTAAATGCTTAAATCTCCAAAATTAAGATGAATGTTTTCTAGCCTTTTTCTTCTTTTAAGAGCTTTGTGTTGCTCCTTATGAAATGTGTCTTAGGAAAACAATCTGGAGGAAATCATTTAAAAGAAGTGTCAAATGTTAACAAGATAGGAAGAATGGGAAAAGAGAATGAGGAGGATTAGGTTCAAACAGCCAGCTTGGGACAGTAAATTCAGCTAGGACGGTTTTTCTTGAATTTGAAAATGTGTCCCTAAAAAGCATGTGAACATCCAGGGTGTCGGCTTTCAAGTAGGGAGGCAAGGAATTCTGCTTGGCAGTTAACCATGTCCTGTAGCTTTTGACCTGAGCACTAGTGCCCAGGTATATTTTGAGAAGTGCATTTATCCACTGGCTTAATTTCCTTAATTTGTTTTTGTAAAATTAGGCAATAAGGCAAAAAGGTATTAGGGGATTACACCAGCCAACTGTAAATCACCTTTTGCATCATTTTCTTGAAGGATTGCCAATATTCTATGACATAAATTACCTGAGAAAAAGCAAATAAGCCCAGACAAACTGAAAAAGAAAGCATTTAGGGATTGGAGTGGAGCATTACTGCATTCCTTCGTAAGAAGCCACATACTTTCCTATGGAAGGAAGATTTGATCTCTTTGATTCCGTGGATAATCATTTAATTGTGAAAATGGATGTCAGTTCTTGGTCTCTAAGTCCACGAAACTAGTTCAATTTTCTGTTGTTGCTGTTTTGAAAAAAGGCCTCACGTAATCACTGCATTTCTGGTTTGCAGATTTTGAACTAGTTGTAGGCTTTTTTGTTTTCAAACAACTTCTTAAGAATCTGTGATCGAGTTGCAGAATTCGTGTTTATTTATAGGTCAGGGGCTAAGACCGCTCACGTAGCTGGTAATTGTGGCAGGATGTGACTTTTGAAAGCTCTGAACACACACACCTATGTGCAGCTGTATGCCTGCTCGTTTACTATTTAACTCAATGGAAAAAACAGCCTTTTCTTTGAGCTTTCAGAAATGTTCCCCCGTGTACAGCGCTCTTCAAAGTAATGCATGAGCTTCCGTTCTTGCTTTTTGTTCTGGAACAATCTCTAGAAGCTATTCCAAACATGGCATTGCTCAAGGAACATGTCTTGAATGTGCAAAATGATTCTCCAATATGTAAGAGTGGCAGACCACCTTTCTCTTGCCTCACCACTCCACCCCAAATATGCAATAAACACTCGAGGCAGAGTGGGAGGTCTTCAGTTGTCACTGAGCCGTGCTGTAAAGATGACCCTGCTCCTCATGGTTAACCACGACACTGAGAACAGACACCGTATAAATAAACCCTTGTTCTAGATGAAGCACAGGGACACATGAGTTTCATTTCTTCTGTTAGTTCCATCTCTGGTTAGAAAGCGTAATCTGTTTTTAATATGCTGAATACAAAAAAAGAAAATTCATGGGAAAATTTTTTAAAGAAATATTTTAATTTTATATTTCAAAATTTTATAATAGCGACTTGTTTGTAAACACAGGCCTTAGCACATAGATGAGAATCAGTGCTTTTTGGAGAGCCTCTTCTTTGTCCTGGGCGTTTAATCACCTTGGGCTCTTATCCAAACGATAAAGACCTAATAGGTCTTTAAAAATGTAAATAATGTATAGTTTAAAGAAGGATTAAAGAAAATCTTTTTTTTTTTTTTTTTTTAAAGAAGAAACATGTCAGATAGGTTCTAGGTGTGTAACAAAGCTAAGCTTAAAGGTCTTTTTAAAATTCTAATTAGAAACTTCATTAAAGTCATTCTCCCAGCAAGGCTTAGCACAGAAGGTCCACTTTCTGACCAGGTTGGTTTTCTTTTCTGGAGGTTCTGAGCAAAATTATCTTTTTTTTTTTTTTTTTTTTTGAGAGGTTTTTGCTACAGGGCACGTGTGCTCGCCAGACAGATGGAGAGAGACAAGAGAGTCAGAAAGCGAGAAATCACCCCCCAGGGGGGATGACCATGCCCAAATCCCTTCTCCTCTGTTCTCCTCTCGGGATCTTGGGCACGCATGCACACGCGCCCGGCATGAGTTTTAAGCCACCCGGTCCAGGACGTGAACCGCGGTCGACTACGTGGGAGTCCAGCGGCATAGCCATTATGCTAACTGCTGGTCCTCTGAGCAAAATTATCTTAACCAAGCCACTGAATAACAAGGCTTTCAAAAAAGAGCTGAGGCACATTGCACTCAGCTGAGGGAATAACCACAGTGAACAGCATGGCTGGTAAAATGTGTGGTCCTGGACGCTGTCCCTCATGTCTACAGAGTGGAAGAAGAATAAATCCCCTGCCACTGTGACATGGATTAGGGAGAGGGTCTCTGTGTTTCAGAGCTGGGGGGGGAGGGGTGAATTCTGTGGCTGCTTTTTTATCTGCACCAAGCATGTGATAGGTCTGAACTCTTCATGTCAGCCTTCGCCCAAACCATTTCCACCACCCTTGCAAGTCTTCCCTTCCCACAAACCCAGCCTCAAGGACGAGAGCTTTCTCAAAGGATTCCACATACATTTAGGCCTTCTCCAACCACCTGCCTTATGAGGTTCATCCCTTTCAAAACTGAGGATTTAAGTACGATGACTCAGATTCGCCAGAATGTACAACCAGCAGATCCCCTTTTGCGGTAAAGGGCATTACATAAAGGGCCATACTCATTTTTTTTCCCTCAGGTCAGAAACAGAGGGAGGGTTCAATAGAGACCTTCTTGTGTCCATTTCTGTTTTTGTTCTAAGTTCGTTTAATGGTGATGATGGAGGAAGAAGGGAGTAAAGAAGGCATAAAGAAAGCATGTTTTTCCACTGCTTGCTAAATTAATTCTTCTTAGACTACCCTGACTCTGGTCCTCACTTACATCCTCAAGAGCTGTATTGAGCTAGCTAGAAAAGCATCCTCAGAATGTGTGAATGTCCTTACACGTCCTACCACGTGGTTTCACATCAATAGTATATTCTGACAGAAAAGCATTACTTAATCATAAGCCCATGTTATTTGATAAGTTAAGCAAAGTAGTCTATAGAAGTCGATCTTACTTTAGTCAACTCTGTGCATGTAATGGAACAAACTTGTGACTCATGTCTGTTATATAGTTTGCTACGATTTGGGTTTTCTGAAACACTTGTTCCCTACAGTCTTGAATATGAAATTCTGTATAAATAATACAACTATGCATTTTTTTTTTTTTTTGCTGAAAAACAAATGTGGGAAATAACAATAAATTCTTTGTAAGCACAGTGTGTCGGATTGCATTTGTTTGGCTTTGTGTTCATTCAGGAGATAGCCTTCAGCAAACGCATTTTTCTAAATGGACAGTAAAATATGTGTAACACGAATAAACGTGGTATGAACGTTTACCCTTTGTATAAAAACCAGCAGGCAGAAGGGAAGAGTATGCTTGCCCCGATGAAGCACCCTCAGTCTATTACTATTTACAATACGAGTTAAATAAAAAAGAAAATTCTTGAGCTACTTCCATACCATATCTTCTAAGAAAATACTTACATAACTCAGATGATCAAACTTCTCGCACCTTCCTGTTTTAAGAGTACGTGTGGTCCACGGGCTTCTGTGCGATTCAGCCTGTGTCGGAATCCTGGTGGATGTGCGTGCCTTTACAGTCTCCCTGTCCCAAATAACCCAAGCAAAGGAGATCCAATTTCAGTTCTTAAGCTCAGTGGCGATTGCTAAGTCTTTAAATCATGTTGACTCTTATTTGAGTTTGCTATCTTGGTTACCAGGAACAGAAAACGCTCCTCTTGAGGAAGCAAGAAAAGGTTTGGAGGAGGAGCCTTGGGGAGTTGGCAGGATGCACAGAGCTGACCACTCAGGAAGTGTAGGGAGCGGTGCAGCACTGGAGATTCCAGTCAGGAACCCCTGCCGCGAGTGGCTCTCAGGGCACTCAGACCAGCTGAGCCAACTTCAGGTGTCTCTCTGGCCCAGCTGGCTGTGTTTCTCAATTCAAATTTCTTGGAAAGAAAAATCTCAGGCCACATGGCCTCTTCTGGAGACGAGGTATGAGTGCCTGTGAGTTGAGCCCTTTCCAGAGCCAGATGGAGGGCAGAGGTTAGTTTCCTTTAGGAAGGGATGATGGGCGAACAACAGCAGCTGTCCCCTTCTCACTCCTTGGCTCTCTGGCAAACAGTGGCATGTGATGCCTGATCCTGGGGAGTATGAGGACAGGACCATGGGAACCTGAGGGTTTGGGCCAAGGTGCACTCTGTGAAGAGTTGCCCACGCCAAGTGTCCAGTCAGTTTGGGGTCCTTGTTGGAGCCTTTCAAAACTGAGGATTTAAGTACGATGACTCAGATTCGCCAGAATGTACAACCAGCAGATCCCCTTTTGCGGTAAAGGGCATTACATAAAGGGCCATACTCATTTTTTTTTCCCTCAGGTCAGAAACAGAGGGAGGGTGACCTTCTTGTGTCCATTTCTGTTTTTGTTCTAAGTTCGTTTAATGGTGATGATGGAGGAAGAAGGGAGTAAAGAAGGCATAAAGAAAGCATGTTTTTCCACTGCTTGCTAAATTAATTCTTCTTAGACTACCCTGACTCTGGTCCTCACTTACATCCTCAAGAGCTGTATTGAGCTAGCTAGAAAAGCATCCTCAGAATGTGTGAATGTCCTTACACGTCCTACCACGTGGTTTCACATCAATAGTATATTCTGACAGAAAAGCATTACTTAATCATAAGCCCATGTTATTTGATAAGTTAAGCAAAGTAGTCTATAGAAGTCGATCTTACTTTAGTCAACTCTGTGCATGTAATGGAACAAACTTGTGACTCATGTCTGTTATATAGTTTGCTACGATTTGGGTTTTCTGAAACACTTGTTCCCTACAGTCTTAAATATGAAATTCTGTATAAATAATACAACTATGCATTTTTTTTTTTTTGCTGAAAAACAAATGTGGGAAATAACAATAAATTCTTTGTAAGCACAGTGTGTCGGATTGCATTTGTTTGGCTTTGTGTTCATTCAGGAGATAGCCTTCAGCAAACGCATTTTTCTAAATGGACAGTAAAATATGTGTAACACGAATAAACGTGGTATGAACGTTTACCCTTTGTATAAAAACCAGCAGGCAGAAGGGAAGAGTATGCTTGCCCCGATGAAGCACCCTCAGTCTATTACTATTTACAATACGAGTTAAATAAAAAAGAAAATTCTTGAGCTACTTCCATACCATATCTTCTAAGAAAATACTTACATAACTCAGATGATCAAACTTCTCGCACCTTCCTGTTTTAAGAGTACGTGTGGTCCACGGGCTTCTGTGCGATTCAGCCTGTGTCGGAATCCTGGTGGATGTGCGTGCCTTTACAGTCTCCCTGTCCCAAATAACCCAAGCAAAGGAGATCCAATTTCAGTTCTTAAGCTCAGTGGCGATTGCTAAGTCTTTAAATCATGTTGACTCTTATTTGAGTTTGCTATCTTGGTTACCAGGAACAGAAAACGCTCCTCTTGAGGAAGCAAGAAAAGGTTTGGAGGAGGAGCCTTGGGGAGTTGGCAGGATGCACAGAGCTGACCACTCAGGAAGTGTAGGGAGCGGTGCAGCACTGGAGATTCCAGTCAGGAACCCCTGCCGCGAGTGGCTCTCAGGGCACTCAGACCAGCTGAGCCAACTTCAGGTGTCTCTCTGGCCCAGCTGGCTGTGTTTCTCAATTCAAATTTCTTGGAAAGAAAAATCTCAGGCCACATGGCCTCTTCTGGAGACGAGGTATGAGTGCCTGTGAGTTGAGCCCTTTCCAGAGCCAGATGGAGGGCAGAGGTTAGTTTCCTTTAGGAAGGGATGATGGGCGAACAACAGCAGCTGTCCCCTTCTCACTCCTTGGCTCTCTGGCAAACAGTGGCATGTGATGCCTGATCCTGGGGAGTATGAGGACAGGACCATGGGAACCTGAGGGTTTGGGCCAAGGTGCACTCTGTGAAGAGTTGCCCACGCCAAGTGTCCAGTCAGTTTGGGGTCCTTGTTGGAGCTCTGGAGCATCTGGTTACAGAAGGAGGATGGGAAAATACTACAGTCCAAACAGTATCACCCACAGCCGGGCCCCTGATTAGCTAGCACACATGTTCCTTACCAAATATGCTTTTCTTAACAGTAACGTAACTATTATTTGCACAATCTAAGTGCTCTTAGTTCACTTCCCCAAAATAACCCAAAGTGCTCACTTAGAACTGCAAACAGCTCCCAGGACTCCAGATCTCCATGTGATGTGAATTCTCATTTGAGTCAAGATGTGGCTAAATAAGACATTCAACCACTTCCCAACTTGCTGGACAATTTCAGAAGAACTAGATGGTTGAGAGGCAAAACTAGATGGTTGAGAGTGGGAACTCAAAATAGCATGCCACTTCGTGGTCCCCTCCTGCACATCAGGAAGACAAGGCCTCCACAGAGCTCCTCAGCTTTGTGCTCTAGGGGGATCTCTGTCTTTCTTGCTTCCTTGTCGGGAGACCACTCCTAAGAAGTCCACTCCATTGTGTCTGCCAAGTAGCTCCTGGGCCTTTGCCAGACACTTGCCTGTTTGCCTTCAGATTCATTTTCCCATCCTCTCCCTCATCTGCTCTGTATTGGAGCTGATTCTAGGCTCCCTTGCCATCTGGCTTTTTGTTAGGTCTTGCCAAAAAGGGAGAAATGGTGGAGACTGGCTTGAGGGGAGTTGCAAGGCAGAAGGTAGGTATTTTACCTCTTCCTTCCCCACTCTTTCAGGATTTTCCTGGGATTCTCAACCTTGGTTGCTGCTACAGTCACTGTATAACCCTGAGGGAAGACAAGATAAGAATAAAGCCAGTGAGAGTCAAACCATGGAATGGTGGTGAAAATGTGATGCTCTGTAAGGCTGCCCTATCTGGAGGTTCTGGGTTCATGTTTGGAGACCTCCTTGAATATGCTGGGCGTGTGCATGTCTATGATCAGAAGCTGGCTGAAGCTGGGGGTAGATCATGGCATCAAAACCCTGTTGGGGGTGATTGCTCTCTCCCTTGTTTATGGGGATATAAATAAACAAACTTACAAAGAAAGATAAAGTAAGTCCAGTGTTATGGAACAGGAACAGAGTAAAGCACAAAGGAAGCCTTGATCCATCTGGGCCTGATGCCTACACACCTTTGGACTTTTCCTCATGTGAAATGCATTCCCTTTATGTTATGATTCAGTTTCAGTAGTATTTACTGCTTGTGATCAGAAGGATCTTAACAAATCCATAAGGTTTGCTAGCCTCCAGCCTCTTTCTCTGCATACCTGGTGTATCAGTTTGGGATCTGTAAGCCAATCAGTGTATACTAGTGGATCCCCTTCTGTCCCAATTAGTTTGAATGGATTCTGTTGTCTCCAATTGATCCCAGACTGATACACCAGGTAATAATAGGATTTGCTCAGCCCCTAATCACCGTGGCTCAGCCAGTCCCACATCTGAGCATCTGCATACTATATATTTGCAATCCTTTTTTTCTTTTTCTTTCCTTTTTTTTTTTTTTTGTTATAGGGTACATACATTCACCAGAAAGAGAGAGACAGAGAAAAAGAAGATGCAAAATCACCCCCTAAGAGGGATAGCCGAGCCACAGTCTCTTCTCCACTCTCCTCTCTGATTCTGGGCACACATACTCACATGCCTGGTGTGATTCTCAAGTGGTCGGGTCCAGGACTTGAACTATAAAGCTGACCATGTGGGATCCAGTGCCTTAAACTCCACATCACCTGCTGGCCCTGCTACATTTCATTTTTAAGTACAGATTTTCATTCAGACTCGATGTTGCCCAAGGATCCTCCTATAATACCCGAACCGCTTTTTCTCTTGTTCTCTGCTGTAGGTATTTTCAATCTCTGACCTGGCTCTCCCTTCGTTGCCTCAAATCTCTGATTCTACTCCCCGCCTCTTCAAGAACCACACTCTCCATGTACTGGTCTAAACTACTTCTACTGTACTGGTCTAAACTACTTCTACTCAATAGGATTCCTCCTACGAGCATTTAAAAATGTACGACTCGTCTCTCTCATCTTCTAAAATGAGAAAGCCACCCTGTTCCCTACTATGTCTAGTGACCACCCCCTCTCTCTCCTCTCCTTCACAGCCAGGCGTTTTGAAAGAGCAGCGCTCACTGCCTTTGTTTTCTTACCTCCCACTCCCTCCTTCAGCCACTGCATTCTGGCTTCACTCATCTCACGAGAATGACTCTTGTCAGAGTTCCAACGATATTCTCCTTGACCGACAGACATTGCTCAGGCCCCCTTTTTCCATTTCCTTCTCTTCGTGAGCTCTCCCCTTGGCCTCTATGACTCTGTACTATTATGTTACAATCACCTTGACTGACTTATCTTCCTCTATCCATGATCCAAGTCAGTTTTGTCAAAGGGTGAGCACAGATCATCTGCGTTAGTACAATGGAAGGACTTGGTCAATGACTTCCTGATTCTGCCTCTTCCCTCTGCCTTACTGCTCGTGACAGAGGCATTGCAATGATTGTTCAAAAAGCACAGCCTTGGGTCAACTTCAGTTCTTTAGTGAGTCTGTAAGCCACCCAGTGCATACTAGTGGATTCCCTTCTAGCTCTAGTTTGAATGGATTCTGTTGTCTGCAATGGATCCCAAGCTGATACACAGGCGAGCAGAGAAAGATGGGGATCAGAAATGCTGGAAATGAGAAACAGTAGGTCTTATTTCCCAAACCAATCTTTGACAAGTAATCTGTTAGCCCTCTGAATTTTTTTTTTCCTTTCATTTTCCATGGCAATATAAGGATCTAGATCTAGGTTTTAGATCAGAGTTTATCAGAAAGTCTGGATCTATTTCAAAGTAAAAATGAAACATTAAAAAGAGAATTATCTAGTATTTTTTCCCCCTTGAAGTTGACTTAAAATGGGTGAAGGGAGACATGCACAACCGTATAGAATAAATGTCAAGTAAAAGAAATCTTAAATAACAAATCCTAAACCATTATGTGGTGTTCCCGTGCAGCTTATATACTGTTCATATTGAGATTCAGCCTTTAGTAATCAAAAATCCATTAAATATAAAGAGTATACAGAATTTTTTAATAAATATTTGACTTTATTTATTTATTTTAATTTGACCAGAGAGGGGGAAAGAGAGAGAGCGAGAGAGAGAGAGAGAAAGAGAAAATGAGAAAGTAAGCTGCACGGTGATTCTGTTGTCTGCAATGGATCCCAAGCTGATACACAGGCGAGCAGAGAAAGATGGGGATCAGAAATGCTGGAAATGAGAAACAGTAGGTCTTATTTCCCAAACCAATCTTTGACAAGTAATCTGTTAGCCCTCTGAATTTTTTTTTTCCTTTCATTTTCCATGGCAATATAAGGATCTAGATCTAGGTTTTAGATCAGAGTTTATCAGAAAGTCTGGATCTATTTCAAAGTAAAAATGAAACATTAAAAAGAGAATTATCTAGTATTTTTTCCCCCTTGAAGTTGACTTAAAATGGGTGAAGGGAGACATGCACAACCGTATAGAATAAATGTCAAGTAAAAGAAATCTTAAATAACAAATCCTAAACCATTATGTGGTGTTCCCGTGCAGCTTATATACTGTTCATATTGAGATTCAGCCTTTAGTAATCAAAAATCCATTAAATATAAAGAGTATACAGAATTTTTTAATAAATATTTGACTTTATTTATTTATTTTAATTTGACCAGAGAGGGGGAAAGAGAGAGAGCGAGAGAGAGAGAGAGAGAAAGAGAAAATGAGAAAGTAAGCTGCCAGGTCTAGGACTCGAACTATGGTCAGCCATGTGGGAATCCAGTGCCCTTAACCATCACGCCACCTGCTGGCCCAAGGGTATACAGAAATTCTAACATTGGATAGAAATTCCAAGAGTCTTTGCTCTAAATATTGACTGTGGTCCTCCACCCCAGTGAGGAGTGACTGGAAGGAAGTCAGGATTTCAGCAACTGTTTGGTTTCCTCTCTCCCTGGATAATGGTGCCTATCCCCATAATGCACTCCTCTACTTGTGCTGGGGTTCAACAGACCTTAGTGGGACTGACCTACCAGGCCATACACGGGCATGTGACCCCGGGTAGGCCTGCGAGCCCAGAGCTCCTATCAAGTATGTACTTTCCATGATTTGCCACACAGATCTTCATGCAATTTCACGGGCTACTCTGTAGCCTTCCAGCAATTTTTCTTTTTTCTTTTTTTCTCACTCACTTTCATAAGTTAGCAAGAAGGTTTTCATTTCCTATAACTAAAGAACATTGACTGGGCGGTCAGTCTTGTAGTTCAGTAGTTAAACCCTGTGCATTAGGAGGCAGACTCCACATAGCTGACTGCAGTTCAGATCCCAGTCCCGGTGGCTTGAAAAACATAATAGTGGGCCAACAGGTGGCGTGGTGGTCAGGGGTGCTGGACTCCCACATGGCCAACTGCAGTTCGAGTCCTGGACCTGGCAGCTTGCCTTCTCACTTTCTCTCTCTCTCTCTATCCCTCTCTGGTCAAATTAAAATTAATTAACTAATTAATTAATTTTTTAAAAAAGAAAAGCATAATAGGCCCATGTGTATGCATGTTCAAAATCCTTATGGGATGGAGAAATAGAAGAAAAAGGACCTTTCTCCATCAGAGGGTGCTTATTCTCTTTCTCTCCTCACTCCTCCTAACTCAGGAGAGCACATATGACTTCAAATAATAATTTATTTTAAAAGAATTATTTACTTAAAAGGGATTATTTATTTATTTAATTTTATTTGTTATTATTATTTTTTACTTTGACCAGAGAGAGAGAAAGGAAAAGTGAGAAAGCAAACCACTAGACTTGAACCTGGACTTGAACCACAGTTGCCCATGTGGGAGTTCAGTGACTTAACCACCATGCCACGTGCCAGCCCCAATAATTCATTTCTTAAAGTAATATTGTTGGTACCAGTCCTGCAGTATGATGGTGACCACTGTGTAGAGGGAGATGGATCCCACGTGACTGACTGCAGTTCCAATCCTTGCCCTAGTGGCCTGAAAAACATGTCAGGTACATGTGTGCACATGCCCAAGATCCAAATAGGATGGGAAAAATTGGAGGAAAAGGGATTTCAATGTGATCAGACCCCAGAGAGAGGCTCTCTCTCTCTCTCTCTCACACATACATGCACATGCACTCTAAGGCAGAATGTATATATATATATATATATATATATATATATATATTTCACATTCTGAGGACATCCAAGGCAGAATGTATATATATATATATTTCACATGCTGAGGACTTCCAGTTTTCAGTTTGACATGTAAAGAGCTTGGAAGTTGCCACTCCATAATAATAAGTAAAAAGGTGAACTGAAAAATTAACTTTTTTTATAAAATCTTCCAGAGAAATAAGGTCACAGAACAAATTGCTTACTCCAAAATTAGAGAGACAGACAGTTGGATACAGAGAATTACAACTTATAAGAGAAGAAACCCACAAGTATAAATCTGCAGAACTAGGGACCAGCAGTTAGCGTAATGGCTATGCCGCTGGACTCCCATGTAGTCGACTGTGGTTCAAGTCCTGGACCTGGTGGCTTAAATTCATGCCAGGCGTGTGTGCGTGCGTGACCAAGATCCCACGAGGAGAATGAAGGAGAAGGGATTGTGGAATGGCCATTCCCCCAGGGGGTGATTTCTCTCTCTCTCTCTCTGTCTTTCTGGCTAGTACACGTGCCCTATAGCAAAACAAACTTCTCAAAAAAAATTTAAATAAAAAAATAATAAATCTGTAGGAACTAATACCAAGTTCTTTTTTACCAAGTACATTATGTCTAGCTTTCAACCAAAAATTATGAAACTCATTAAAAGTAAAAAAACAAACAAACAAAAGTTCAAAGAGATAGAATAAGCATCAGAACCAGACTCAGATATGGCAGGAATGTCGAAACCATCAGACTGGGAATTTAAAACAATTATGCTAAGGATTCTAATGGATCATAGGCACGCTTGTGCCCAGTCTGTTTTTTAAGCTGCTGAGGCCAAGACAGAAACTCTGATCAGCCATGTGGGGTCTGGCTTCCCCTGTGCAGTGCTGCTGTGCTACCAGCAGGCCCCACTTCTAGAGCCTTCCAATCTCCTTTTGTAGAGTGCTCGTGCTTGCCAGAGACAGAAGGAAAGTGAGAAAGTGCCCACCAGTGGGTGGCCACACTGCAATCCCATCTTGTTCACTCTCCTCTTGGGATTTTGGGCATGCATGTACATGAAAGACATGCCAGACCACATGCAAGAACAGATAGGTAATGTACCTAAGAGGTGGAAATTCTTTTTTTTTTTTAAGAATTATTTTTATTTAATTAATTTATTATTATTATCATTATTATTTTCCAGTTTGATCTGAGAGAGACAGAGAGAGAGAGAGAGAGGAAGGGAGCAAGCAAGCCACCAGGTCTGAGACTTGAACCATGGTCGGCCATGTGGGAGTCCAGCGCCTTTAACCACCATGCCACTTGCCGACCCCAAGAGGTGGAAATTCTAAAAACATGAATCAAAAATAAACGCCGGAAATCAAAAACATTATGATAGAAATGAAGAATGTCTTTGACGGGCTCATTAATAGACTAAATACTGTTGAGTAAAGAATCAATGAACTTGAGGGTATCTCAAAAGAAACTTCCAAACCTGAAAAGCAATGAGGAAAAAAAGACTGGGGGAATAAAAATCCAGAAGAGAATATTCAAGACCCGTGGGATAATTACAAAAGGTGTAACGAATGTATGCTTAATGAGAATACCAGAAAGAAAAGAAAAAGGGAGAAAACGAATACTAGAAGAACATTGACTAATACATCAACCTCTCAAAACTTGCAGCCTGAGGAAACCAGCAGATGGCATGATGGTTAAGGCACTGGACTTCCACATGGCCAACTGTGGTTTGAATCCCGACTGGGCAACTTGATTCCTCACTTTCTCTGTCTCTCTCTAGTCAAGTTAATAATAATAATAATAGTAACAAATAAAAAAAGTTAAAAAACCTTGCAGCTGGAAAAGAAATTCTACATACAGATATGCATGACTTTCAGATCACTTATAATTTCTTTCTTCTTTTTCAGACATTCACTATCAGTTTTCAACTTCCAAAACCTTTTTCTTAAGACCTGAAGGAATTCCTAAAAGAAAGTAGAGATTTAAGAAATCTGATCATTTTTGCAATTTAAGAGGTCCCACATCCTGCCTATATTCACACATTTTCATCCTTCATACCTTGATCTTCTACAACTGTAAAAAATATATGTGGAAAACCAAATATTGGGGAGAAGTCATGTGAATATTTCTCAGTCCAAAATGTAATTCTCTAGGATCTACATCACCACTTCAAGATGACCTGAGTAGCCTTCTACTCCAATTCTTCTTTTATTTTTTTTTTTTGGGGGGGGTTTCGCTATAGGGCGCATGCACTCGCCAGAAAGACAGAGAGAGACATAGAGACAGAAAGCGAGAAATCACCCCCAGGGGGGATGGCCACACCGCAATTCCTTCTCCTTCATTCTCCTCTCGGGATCTTGGGCACGCATGCACACGTGCCCGGTGTTGAGTTTAAGCTGCCGGGTCCAGGACTTGAACCGTGGTTGACTACATGGGAGTCCAGCGACATAGCCATTATGCTAACTGCTAGTCCCTCCAATTCTGCTTAATTCAGGGGTTAGCTATTAGGTGGTCGGAAAAGTCGTGATTAATTTTTCTGTGTTTTTTCCTATGTAAAAATGCGTCATCACTTTCCTGACAACCCAATAGATTAGCTCATCTTTATCCCACTATAAATCTGTTTTGATGGTGATCTATAAATACCAGTTTAGAGTTCTTTCATATTCTTAATTTAGTTTCACAGAAATGTCATAAAGTACAAAAAGAAATGGGTTTAGGAAAGACGTATTTCTATAGATAAGCATACAGAACATCTTCACCAACTACACAAATGTGACATGATCATATCCTAGCCATTGGTTTGGGTTGATTTCTTTGGTTTTGGTTAGATTTTTTTGGCTTTTGCTTCTGACATTTTCTTTCTTTCTTTTCTTTTCTTTTTTTTTTTTTTTTTTTAGCAATTTTAGCTCCTACAGAAAGGATCAGATATAAAAGATGGCAGAAGTGAATCCTTCCAGAAGCCTCTTATTTTGATTTCTGGTGTTGCCTATTTCTTGCCACATGAAAAGCTTTCTCTTTTTTTCCCCTCTAAGGTTTTTACTATAGGGCACATATGCTCACTGGAGAAAGGCAGTGAGAGAAACTGAGAAATCACCCCCCGCCGGGGGGATGGCCATGCCGCAGCCTCTTCTCCTCCACTCTCCTCTTGGGATTTTGGGTACACATGCGCATGTGCCTGGCATGATGTTTAAGCCACCAGGTCCGGGACTTGAACCATGGTCATGTGGGAGTCCAGCAATGCAACTCCTATGCCACCCGCTGGCCCCCATGCAAACTTTATTAATATGTAGGTGCTGATTTGTCGCATGAACTCAAAAAGGGGATCTAGAGCAAGCGTTATAAACCATGATGCCTCTCCATGAAATCTGGCTAAAGTGAGCTTAAAGAGAACAGTGGACATGGAAAAGGAGGGGGATTTTCTTGGCATGGGGTGCAGTTCTACTGCCCTCTCCTCACCCCACTGTTTCATACAGCCGTCTTAGCCCTCAAGGCCATCATTTGCTCTCCTGTGGCAGGGCGAGCTGTCCTAGAAGGATGAGTCACAGCTGTCCTGTGAGTCAGACTAAAAATGGTGACGATGAGGTTCTCCCTTTGATCTTGGGTGAATAGCAGGGTACCTTTAAGGAATAAACCACTTCCCCCCATCCTTGCTGTACCATCTAGTAAGTGGCTTTGACGAAGACATCTGTCAGGCTGCAGTGTCACTTGGCTCCCCCATCCCTCCAGTGCTGGTGACTGTCCACCACCTCTCCTGAGATATCCCAAAGAGAAAAGTAGTGGCATCCTGAAAAAGGGGAGGCCTCCCAGGAATAGCTGCCCAGTGTTTGCGACATCTGAGAGAACAGCCTGGTCCTTATGTCTGGCGCACTGTCCCCATGGTCCCTGCAGTAGACATGGAGCTGGATCACTGCACAGTTACGCAACCTTGTAAAGGGGCAACTTGAAATTCCTTACAATGGGGTGAGGGGATAGAAGAAAGTCGGACCCCTGAGCCGGGGCTGGGGTGATTCAGAAGCTTTAGTGGTCTCTCTCTCACACACACATACACACACACACCAAGCTCAGAAATGCCCCACTCACTGCAATACGATTCTCAAATTATAAAGTTTCCCAGATGGGCCCAAAGCCCTCCGGAATGCATTGAGCAGCCAGAAGGTTTGGGTGTTTTTTATGGCAAGTTCTCAGGGGGTAGAGTTCGAGGGCCTTGGCTAGGCAAGACGACAGCATGTCAACATGTGACACTAGACTCGTTTCAAGAGCTTCAACTGCCCATGAGCTGGACAGCACAGCTCCAGACAGCTGGCTCCTGAGATCCGTGCGTGGCAGGTCCTTTTCACCGCGTGGATCTCAGCGCAGGTGTCACCACCACTTCGACCGCTTCTCTCAAGTAGCTGCCTCTGCCTTCTCCACCCTCGCACCCACACCCAGCACGGATTCGGCCTGCTTTGTTTTCAGAACACCATTTACCATCAGGTGATGCTCTCTCGTTCATTGTTTCTCTTTCCGCATTAGAACCTAAGCTCTCGGGCTGCAAAGTTGGACCCTCAGCACCCAGGACACGCGCCAGGCACCTGTTACATGTTAAATGCACGATTTAATGAATAACCAAATAACAAATGACTAGAGGGGATAGTCCTCCTTGGAGGAAGTGGGTTTGATATATATGTCATCGCGTCTAAAAAGAAAACCTCCTAACA
>NW_006199712.1:3032984-3051220 GCF_000334495.1 Tupaia belangeri chinensis
TATTTATGCCAATGCTGCCCAGAGACAGCTTAAATCAACGCGTCAGAAAGTACCTTGCTTCAAGTCCGGGCTTCTGAGTGAGGAGAGTTAATAGTTATGTATTCTGACAGGTCAACAAAATTAGAAGCATTTGTGTTTGCACTGAAATATTTCATTCTTAAGTCCTTGTAGTAAAGGTAACATGAAAATGTTGAAACATATTTTCTTGAACCTTAAAATAAAACTTCCAGTTGACATTACTGGCAACTACAAAGCATTTGTTACTGAAAATAACACTGTTCCATGTCTTGTCAAAAATAGAACAGCACGGGACCAGCAGATGGCGGAATGTTTATGTGACTGGACTCCCACGTAATCAACCGCAGTTCGAAACCCAGACCCAGAGGCTTAAAACTCACACCAGGTGCATGTGGTTTGTGCCCCAAATCCTGAGGGGAGAATGGAGGAGAAGGGATGGCGTGGCCATTCCCCCGGGGGATGATTTCTCACTTTCTGTTTCTCTGTCTCTGTCTCCCCAGTGAACACACGTGCCCTATAGCAAAAGTCTCTCTAAAATAAATACAACAGTACAGTAGCATATTGATCTATTCTAGATAGGTAGAACTAGTCAATTTTGACCAAGAAGATATTGCACAAAATGGGAACGGTATTACATTTGAACAACACGAAGACTGCAAAATCCTCACAGGGATCTGAGAACAGTCTTCTACATATTTGATGATTAATACATCAATAACAGGTGACTCAGCTACTACTTTAATGCCTTGATTTATAAACTTAACCCTCCTAACTATGGTGACAGGAGCAGCAGATAGTCTTCAACAGTTATTCATTTACTTTGAAATGATCTAAATATATGCCAACTCAAAGACATAAGATTTTTTTTTTTTGAGAGGTTTTTGCTATAGGGCGCGTGCGCTCACCAGACAGACACAGAGAGACAGAGAGACAGAAAGCGAGAAATCACCCCCCAGGGGGGATGGTCACGCCTCAGTCCCTTCTCCTCCATTCTCCTCTCAGGATCTTGGGCATGCACGCACACGCGCCCAGGGTGAGTTTAAGCCACCGGGTCCGGGACTTGAACCACGGTCAACTATGTGGGAGTCCAGTGACATAGCCATTACGCTAACTGCTGGTCCCAAAAGATATAAGATTTTTAAAAAATTATCAATAGCTTTAAAAAGAAAGTTTAATATATTAAAATATTAAACCACATCCAAATTATAATGAGTTGGTTTATTATCAGCAATAACTAACTCTCACTACAAAGAAAGAGAAAGAGACAAGGTGACACGGCATAAGTGTATGTATATACATATTCTGTTGGGATCATTTAACAATAGAGCATTCTGGATAAAACTGAACGTTTAGGGTACGGATCAAGAGCAAGAGTTAAAATTTATTTCTGAGCAAGTGACCTAAGGCAGTAAATGTATCGATGGTACTAGTCTTAGTGGAGTTTTAGCTGTAAGAAAAGGGTAAGAAAAATAGTAGTTGCCAAACTTGGATGAACAGTAGAATTATCTAGGGAGTTTTTTTAATTTTATTTTATTTATTCATTCATTCATTCATTTTTAAAATTTGACCAGAGAGAGATACAGAGAGAGAGAGTAAGCTGCCAGGTCTGAGACTTGAACCATGGTCGACCATGTGGGAGTGTCCAGTTCCCTTAACCACCACAACACCTGCTGGTTCCGTCTAGGGAGCTTTTAAGACAGCTGATTTCCCGCACTTTTTTGTCCTCAGAGCTCCTGATTCAGGCAATCTATTGGGGCGTTGGAACCTGCAAGTTAGAGAAGCTGTCTTGGTGACTCCAGCCATCAGCCAGGTACGGGAAGCTCTGCAGCAGAATCAGCCAAATATCACCAGGAGCAGATCCACCAGGATCCCCGAAGGCTCATTTTGTAGGGTCTCTTATTTGTGTGGGTGTCTTTCAAAGCACCATACCTAGTTTTATATTTGCAATTTTGTATCATTTTTTTTTTCTTAAAGGGCATTTCTAATGATAAAAGGCTTCAGTCCCCACAAAACTTGGATTTGCTCCTGGCCATCAACTACACTGTAGTTAGAAAACTATAGCCACAGGACAAAACTAGCCCTCTGCCGGTTTTTTGTATAGCCCACAAACTAACAATAGTTCTTACATTTTAAAATGGTTCCAAGACATCAAAAGAAAAATAACTCTTCAGGACATGTGAAAATGACATGAAATTCAAATTTCAGAGTCCATAAATAAAGTTAACTTGGCTCCCAGCCATGCTGGCTCCTTGATGTATTGTCTATGGCTACATTAGTGCTGCAGTGGCAGAGCTGAGGGGTTGCCACAGAGAAGCTGAGGCCTGTAAAGCCTAAACCATGTACTGTCAGGGCCAGTGGGTAACGTGATGGTTACTGTGCTAAACTCCCACAAGCCTGACCACAGTTTGCAACCTGGACTCAGTGGCTTGAAAATCACACCGGGCACATGTGTGTGTGTGCACACCCCAAATCCCAGGAGAATGGAGGAGAAGGGATTGTAGCAAGGCCAACGCTCCTGGGGGGTTGATTTTTCACTTTCCCTCTCACTGGCTCTCTCTGGAAAGTGCATGTACCTACGGGGGTGGGGGGGAGTGGGAATTAAAAAACCTTAAAAAAAATGACCATCTGGCCCTTTACGGAAAGTGTGTGGAACTCTGATCTATACCATCGAATGATAACATCATAGACACAATAGAGAACTGATTTGAAAGGTTGCTGTATTCAACATGCAAAGGCCGGTAGAGGAATTGTTGGATGTGAACGATTTGCAAACACTTCCAGTAGTAGAAGTGAGGAGTTTATTTTTTGAACATCTACACATGATTTCATTCAGATGTGAATATAGAAGACTTGACAGAACCATAGCATCAAACTCAAGGTCAGTTAGAGCCAAGTATCCTTAATCTGTAGGTGAGAAGAAACAGAGAGCTTTTGTCGTCTGCCTGGCTTGTCCTCCTGCCATCCAACTCACCATCCTTCTCGGATGATTTAAGATAGGATGATTCCTAGTAAAAACTTTCCTCGATAGGCTAGACAGCAAAATTCTTGGGTGATAGTTGCAAAAAATGTATGTAATTACATTGACTAGTAAGTATACAATAGTGTTGCTCTGGATTATAAAAATACAGTAAAATACTGCTGAAGTTGTACTTCTAAGTTGAGATCTCAGAGGTGGGTTAATCAATGAGTTAAAAACAATTCTACAAACAGAGCTAAAAAGCATTTGAACAATAATGATTGGGTGTATTGAGCAAGAACTGTGACAGATCATCGAATTCTGGCAGCAAAACTAATTAAAATATTGAGTTAGCTGTCCTTCTTCATAAAAGCATGACAGAAACTTACACAGAACTGTGAGGGTCATTCTGATGGCCTGATGTCTCAGGCAGGGAGGAGGAAAGTCCACCAAAAAAGCAGTCATGGTAGCAGTTGGAGTGGACACTGCTCAGGTTCTGTCGATGTCTCCAGTTTCCTAATCAGGCAAACAACCAGTGGAAAATTAGACCAAAGGGCAAATCAAGTGGGAAGATCTGTCCATGAAGATATGATTAGGCTGGGAAGTCAGTGATGAAGGCAGTGCTTTTTAATTAGTCAGTTGACTTTGCAGAGTTCATAAATGGATTATACAGAAGAAAAACAAGAAAGCTTCCCTTGCAGACTCGGGGCCTGGTACTTGGAGGATCCCAGTGGTCTGCTATTCCAGCCTCTGCTGGCGCCCCAGCTGTCTGAAGACAACTGTTCTGTGTCTTTTGGAGGTGCATATCCCCTGCCTTCCAAAGACCAGATGGAAATCTTATCCTGACTTCAGTCTGACTTTTCTATTCTCAAAAGAGAAGAGACTTGAGAGCTGAAAGGTAAGAGAATAGTTGAGTCCACCTAAAGGGTAAGTGATTTACCAGGCAGACAGATGGGAAAGAGGAAGGAAAGCAACAGCTTCGAGCACCTACCGTATACTAAGCACTTTGCACATGTCGCTCCAATGTCTCTTCGTCCCCTCAATATTGTTGATTCCACTTAACCTCAGGGGTAACAGAGAGTGTATGTTTCACGCTCCCAATCCTCTAGCCAGGAACTGTGAACTAATGGACTAGTGAATTCACGCATGTGAATGCTAAAATGTGAATGCAGGTCAGATTGTCTGCCTGCCCCCAGATCGCCTGCCATCCAACTTGCCATCCTTCTCGGGCAGCGTCTCCAAGCAGAAAAAGCAGCAGACAGATATGTTCTCCCACTTTCAAGGACCACCAAGACACCTACATTTATCAGAGTTAAAAAATCGCATTAAACTGGCACCTTTGATTAATTTATGATACCGTCTCTAAGGCGGGGAAGGTCGTATTAGCCATCTCAATCTTTCTTAAAATGAAGTGTCCAATTTTGAATCAAGGAACTGTTCTGTATTAAGTCCCCATGAGATGTTGCACAATTTAAACTCCCAATCTAGCTGTCAGAAATGGTCGCAGATGTGGATGCAAAGTTTTGCTGACTACAGGCTGTCCCAGGCAGGCAAGCAGCCCTCCTGGCCCCTCGCTCCAGCTGTGACTAGTTTCTTTTTTACCACAGTCCAATTAGAAGGGAGGTTGAAGTTCTTAGTCTTCCCTCCCCTGGGGTTTTCTTTCCACAGGTCATTATAGTAATGAGTCACATGGTCTTCCCAGGTGATGGTCAGTGGTAAAAATACAGCCAGGAGATCTTTAGAGGAATGATTAAGAGCTTCTGTAAAAATCAGTTAAGGCTAGATACTGCTGTTGGAAGTCCTCTAGTACATAGTTAGATTAATTTGTAGATATCCCTATTTCTTCCAAAACTATGTCCTCAAATTATTTTTTCCTCCCCTGATCACAAACCATTCTGAAGAGTCAAATAGAAAAAAAGCTACCATCAAGTAATGCTGTCTTCAAGAATCCGGTCCAATCTAAATTGAGTAGATGGTTTTGGTGTGTGTAAACCTAGGCCTAATCTCAGATTAAACAAAACAAATGGTAGCTAAAGAGATGGCCTCTTCAAATCTGTCTGCCTTGCCGCAGATAAACAAGCCAAGGCTTTCCTGATTTGTCATTCAGAAAGCTCCCTTTGCGACCTAGGAGAGAGAAAAAGAAGACCAAGCACCAAGCTAAACAGACATTCCGTAATTATAGGATTTTAAATTTGGAGTCACTTCACTTAATCTTTGCATGACCCAGAATTCAACTCAGAAGATTAAAAGAACAGCATTTTCAATTCTGTTCATAAAAATTAAGGACTTGGCTGGAGTTAATAAAGCTGAGGGAAAAAAAAAAAAAACATAAGCTGCTAGTCAAAGCAGCCTAATCCTTACTCTACTGCAAAGTGAAAAAAAATTTTTCATTGTACATTATTTCCATTATAGTAAGTACTGTACTTGCTTATAGGTTCGTAAAAGAGTACATAATATCTTAAAGGTGAATTGCTCTACGTCAGATTCCACTGTTGGAACAATCCCAGAAGCTTATCAGATCTAAATAAAAGATTGATGATGATTCTGAGTTTAAAATTTAATGTCTAAGTTACCTACTGAATTTTACATTACAAGAATGTTGACTCTACTGTAAATCAATAAAGTCAATTACGCTCTCTTATAGGATGCATTTTGTAAGATAAAACTTATTTACATATTATTGTGCCTTTTTGGAGGGTATTTACTTCCTTCAGTCACTATCATTTGTCAACAGTTTTATTTTGAAGGATTTAATGGATAATATTTAATACCCGGTACGTTAGAAGTACTAGCCTGCTACAAGCACCCTTTTTATCTGTAAACTGCTAACAGACATCATCATTTCTGCCTATCAACTTGGAATCCTGCACTTGTAGAAACAAAACAATCTACTAATCTGATATACCTAAATTCAAAGAAATAACTCAACTTTTAGCTACATTGAACCTGGTCCTTTTCCTTGCAAGAGTTTCGAGGCTGTACAATGCGTTATGAAGAAATGATTGATAGAGTAATCCGAACCGCGAGACTTCTCTGCACACAAGCGGTAGCGTCTGTTTATTCAACACCTTAGTTACTGTGTAAGTCTTTCCCCAAAGCCGGGTTACCAATTCACAGGAGCTTTATCTTTGTCTAAGTCCATCTCTCTAGTGAGTTAAAGGCTTGCGAGAGAAGGTAAATGACCTTTTATGGATTTGAAATGGACTGTGAGACTGAGGCTTGCGAAATGCCAGTCAGGGGCAGAGCAGCCGTTTATTGTCCCTGCACTCTCTCATCAACAGACTCACTGATCTCCTCATTCCCCAGCCTCCCAGAGGGAGAAAAAAACCATCTTACTAAATAATGCAGATGTAAACACTGTACACCTACATCTCCAAATTGTGTTTTCACGAAACTGAGGTCAAGTGTTTAAATCATTTAGGCTGTTCAGACACTTGATTACATTTGTAATTAAGAAACGAGGGCCGGCCCTGTGCTGTGATTAAGTGCTATGCATTGGGAGCCGAATCCCACATGGTCAACCACGGTTCGAATCCCACATGCCCGGCTTGTGTGCTAGCCTGCCCCAAATCCTGAGGGATGAAAAGATGGAAGAAAAAAGATTGTGGCGTAACCATGCCCCATTAGGGGGTGTGATCATGCACTTTCTCTCTCTCTCTCTCTCTCTCTCTCTCTCTCAAACACAAGTGCTCTCTTGTAATAAAAAAGAAGGAAAGAAATAAAAGATACTAGCATGGTAAAATGTCCCAAATATCGGCATAAGTAACCACTTAAAACATAATGCAAAATAAATTATGATAAGAACTTATAATTAGTCTATTAACTCAGAATTAGAATCTAAGAAAGACAGATTTCCAGGTCAATAGTGAAATAATTTAATACTTTCTTATCTTCGCACGGGTGGGAGTATATGTCAATCATTAGGGAAAAGTTCTGTGTCTTATGCTTCAGTATTATTGGATTAATGTCACATGCACGTCAGGTTAGCTAGAAAAAAGGACATTCAGAGGAGAATTGATCATTTAATTTCAAGATCAAGATATAAAGACCAATAATAATCAGTTATGCTGATTTCTGAAATCAAGAATTTACCCTGCAAAGCTTTCCTAGTTTTCAATCACCTAATAAATAGGATTATTTTATTTACAATTTTTTTCTAGTTTCAAGTTTAAGTGCTTTTGCTTTTTTCAAGTCACTTACATCATTCCCTACTCCAGAAAATCTGATATTTGGAAAAACTCAAAAGACATGCAATACCCATTTTTAAAATGTGTAAAGAGGGCCCGTGGCAGTGGCCTCTTTTTTTCAGATGGTAAGGCGCTACTGCACGATACTGGAGCCATGTGGGCAGGCCCGGAATTCAGCTCCCTGGCTGACCTGAGCACACTGGTTGCTTTCCGGCTGGCTGGAAAGCTGGGGAGAACCAAGCTGTGGCAAGACCTGAGGCCTGGGTTTGAGCAAGTTCCAGAACAATCGAAAGACTGTTTGCTTGTTTCTACATTTTTTGCGGTAGGGTGCATGTGCTCACTGGAGAGAGACAGAGATAGGTGATGAGAAATCACCCCCCACACAGCCTTCCCCCCGGGGATGGCCACGCGCAATCAATTCTCAGTTTTTCTCTCAGGATTTGAGTGCCTAGTGTGATTTTGGGCCCCCAGGTACAGGACTCAAAGTGTAGAGTCAGCCATGTATGGTCTAGCCCCTAACCATCACACCACCTGCTAGCCCAAAACTGTCCTAAAAAAAAAAAAAAAAAAAAAAAAGATTTCGTTTTTCTAGCCTGAACTGAGCCTGACTTGGGCACAGTAGTAAAACACGAGGCCCTGTGAGGCTGACGTACATGGAAAGGATACACACGTGTACAGGTGAAACATTACAGAGGTGGGGGCCAGTAAGTGGCATAGTTCAAGTCCTAGACCTGGCGGCTTGCTTTCTCACTTCCTCTCTTTCTCCCTCTGTCTCTCTCTGCATGTGCACTACAGCAAATTAAAAACAATAATAATAATAATAATGATACATAAAACACATAATTCTTTTTAAAATATTACAAAGGTCTACAAAGACAAGTTAAGTTTTTTTGTTTGTTTATTTTTGTTGGAGAGGTTTTTTTGCTATAGGGCGCGTGTGCTCACCAGAAAGACAGAGAGAGACAGAGAGACAGAAAGTGAGAAATCACCCTCCAGGGGGGATGGCCACGCCGCAATCCCTTCTCCTCCATTCTCCTCTCAGGATCTTGGGCACACACGCACATGCACCTGACGTGAGTTTAAGCCACCGGGTCCGAGTCTCGAACCGCGGTTGACTACATGGGAGTTCAGTGACACAGCCATTACGCTAACTGCTGGTCCCGAAGGACAAGTTATGAATGTCCCCTTTGCTCATCTCCCCAGAAACCTATGTTAACAGTCTAGTGTACATTCTTCACAGCAAACACATATGTCCATGGACATTTACCCAAACACAGATGCATAATTATAAAATATTTGTTTTATAGAATCATCCACATTATCCTATCTTTTAATCTGAACAGAAGCAGAAGCCAATTTAAGTTAAAAAGGGGATTTATGGTTCACATAACTGAAAAGGAGTTAAGAACAGCTGGAGCTAGGGACTTCCATCTGCACCTGGCTTGGCTCCGCTTAGCTCCGCTTTGCTCTGCCTTAGTTGGTTGGTAAGCGAGTCTCCCCTTGTGGTGCTGGGATGGGTGCTGCAGTCCCAGGTGCCCATCTTCAGTTCTGAAACTGAGAGGGAAGAAGACTATGCCTCTCTTCCCACAGGACCAACAAAAGTTAGGAGATCTTGCTCTCCTTGCCTCTGATCGAGTCCAATGCCCAGCCCTGAGACAGTCCCTGCGGCCAGAAGAGTGTTCCAACTCTGGCTATCTAGGCCATGTCATGGGAATACCCGGATTGAGGCTAGGCTCCCAACAGGATCCCACATTCTGTTTTGTTTTTTTGTTTTTTGTTTTTGTTTTTTTTTTTGGAGAGGTTTTTGCTATAGGGCGCGTGCGCTCGCCAGACAGACAGAGAGAGACATAGAGACAGAAAGCAAGAAATCACCCCCCAGGGGGGATGGTCACGCCACAATCCCTTCTCCTCCATTCTCCTCTCGGGATCTTGGGCATGCACGCACACGTGCCCAGTGTGAGTTTAAGCCACCAGGTCTGGGACGCAAACCGCGGTCAACTATGTGGGAGTCCAGCCACATAGCCATTACCAGAAATGGTGAAGAGCCCTGGGGCCAGCAAAAGCAACACACACCTCATATACCCTGTCTTGTTTTCTTCCCTTCTACTGACCACGGGCAGTGTAAATACAATGTCACTAAAAGGGGAAAAAACCCTCATTGTTGTAAATACCCACCAAATACCCCATTTTGCTACTGAAGGATATTCAGTAGCTTTGCTTCGACTCCTGCAGAGTTTTATACTCTGAGCAGTACTGCCAGAAACATCCTTGTCATGTCTAGTTCATCTATTTCTGTGATAGGATTCCACAAAGTGAGGTTGCAAGATCAAAGATGAGCATGTTTAAATTTTAAATATCTGTTGCTTCATTAGATTTCAAATCAAATATGAGATGAAGATATTCTCATCCTCATACACAACGACACTCTGTGTGAACTCAGTCTCTTCAGGTTATGCAAATCTCAAGGGCGAATCTTTATGCACCACGTGCATTAAAGGAAAGGAAGCGATCTGCATACATGAAAAGCATTTGAAATTTGTATGTCAGTACAAAGACAACTTTTTAAAATTCAAAAGCCAGAATCAAAAGGGAAGAGGATATTTGCCGTAGATATGAGAAATGGAGGTCTAACTTCTCTAACGTGCATGTCCTTCACAATTTAATGACAAGTCATATTTTTTATCAGCCACTATTTTTCCTCTTCTGTAATTAACCTCACCAGGTTTTTGCTTATTTTATCTTAAGTTTATTTATTTATTCTGCATGAGAGAGATATAGAAAGAGAGAGAGAGAAAAAAGAGACAAGCACCCCCAACAGCTAAAGGCCAGCCAGAAGCCAGAGACATGGGAAGGTCTCAGGTTCACATGTTGAGGTCTCTCTGTACATTCCAGGTGTGTACGTGCCTACGCTACTGCTTGGCTGAGGCCAGGGTGAGTGGGGGTTTGCAGCACAAAAACCCTGTGGGTATCTGTCTTTCCCTGTGAAGAAGAGTTATGCTGGGATCTCTGGTCTGCCATCTTCCTTTTCCTTGCCTACACCTGTCCTGTGTCTGTCTGACCATCTTCAGGTCATGTCAGGACACCTCAAGGAGATCCAGGAGCAGATGGCTTGGAGAGACTAGGTCAAGGAAGGGGTAGGAAAGGGATGGAGGCTAAGGTGCAATCCACTTTTATATTCAGTTTCACAGCCAGTCTGATTCTGGTTTTTGATTCATTTATATTTTTTATTGTTGGAGGCACATGCACTTGCCAGAGAGAGATGAGATACCTAAGGGGGGACAGATAAGCTCCTACTCATGGTGCACCTCCACACCACAACCGCTTTGCTTCCATTTCTCCAGCCTGTCTGAATTTGAGGTACATGTGCACATGTACCCAACCTGTTTTTCAAGTTACCAGGGCTGGAATTTGAACCTTGACCAACCATGTGGGAACCAGTTCCCTTAACCATTAAGCCATGGGGTTGGCCCTACCTGTTGATTTTTAAACTATTTTTTAAAGTTGTCTATTAATTAATATAAAGAAAGAAAAGACCTTGGGGTCAAAACCAGACATAATTTGCTGGTCTGTTAAAGACAGTGCTGCTTGAGAACCCATGTTCCACCCCTAGGTGTAGGATACCAAGTGCCACTTCCGGGCTGTCACCGTGGCACACTGCTGCCACTACAGCTGCCCTTACCACAGTGACCTCTCCACAGCCCTGGCCACTCACTTCCCTAGGGAAGGGTCACAGCACCTCACTGGCCAGTCTGATGGTCCGCAAGAGAGGAAGCACTTATGTCTTGGGGGCGAAGCTGCCTGGGACCGTAACTATCTCATCCTGGCTGTGCCTACCCTGTGTGGCGGGATATCCCCAAATCTGGCAAGGAAGAGGCAGGTCCAGGCCTCATACGCACATACCACAGTCATGCTGGAGAGAAAGTGTCTGTTTCCTAGAAGTTCCATAGAAGTCCTGAGTGTCCTGCTGCCTGGGTTCCTGGGACCATCCCTGTGACCATAGGAATGTCATGAATTGCTGGAACACATCACTCCAGCCCAGAGGTTGGAAGGTACTTTGACTGATTTAGGCCAATTAGTGATCATTCCTGGAGCTGGGGTAGGGGGCCCTCTCACATATGGAACTTGACATTTTCAAAATTAGTTGAGGCAGGGTCGGCAGATGGTGTAGTGGTTAAGGGCATTGGATTCCCACATGGCCAACTACAGTTCAAGTCCTGGACCTGGCATCTTCTTTTCTTGCTTCCCCTTTCACTTTCCCTCTCTCTCTCTCTCTCTCTCTCTCTCTGTCTGTTCAAACTAAAAAATAGTAATAACAAATGGAATGAAATAAATAAATAATTCTTTTTTTAAAAAAATGGTTGAGGCTTAATAGAGGTTGGGAGGAAAACAGTGAGCCCTCTACGACTCCACTGATTGTATTTTTTTAGAACTTATACTTAAATGCCTTTTAAAATTAGCTTTTAAAAACATTTATCCACTTATTATCTCCCAAAATAGAGAGAAGCTCCATGGGAACAGGGACTAGATTTATAATCTTAGAATTCTCTTATTGATGAACACATCAAGGGCACTTAGTAAATGGTAATAAATTACAGATTGTTTCTCTATTGTTCCATTGTCAGTCATCAATTAATTAACATTAAAATAAAGTTCAAGGGGGCCAAATAATCAAATGAGTGGGCTTCTCACCAACTATTTTAGTTTTTCACAGAAACTCGTGAAACATAGACACAAAATGAGAACATACTATTTGTCTCTCACACCACAGGGACGACAGGGATTCTTTATGAAGAATTCGGAACTACTCAGGAAAAAAGCCTCATCTAAATATAAGCATCACTCTTGTTTTCTAAGAGCCCTAAAATTGTCAAGAAGGGTCTTTTTTATGAGATGTGTATTTATTGTGTTGCCTCTGGGTATATATTTTCAATTTCTTTACCCCTTTCTTCCTTTCGACCCTGATCTACAGCACAATTAGCACAACTGGTTATTAGAAAGAGACACATTTCTTCATAAGTGTGTCTTGTCCTGGTTCAGTGCCAAAACTAATCCCCTTTGGGTGAACCGATATAATAACATACTTCATAATTACTATTCTTGCTCTATTAACGATTCAGTAAATCTATTGGCAAGAAAGCACTTTAGAGAGACCAAGCTTGTTTAACTCCTTCATCCTTTGCAGATGAGCACTATAAAAAATTAGTTTGGGGAGTTTTTTGAACACTCATTGGAAATGACAAAAGTAGCCAGCTTAAATAACTAATTTGGAAAACTGGCAAAAACAAGATTTTATGGATTGAGTGTTCCTTTACATAAGCAGTTTATGGGCAATTTGAAAAACAGTGAAAGACCTTTCCCTGAGTTTCCAGGAATCTAAGCAAGGAAAGAAGTTTTCCTATACTCTAACGGTAAGCACAGAACCTGGGAAGTTGGGTTTAGTCTTCCTTTGTTGGGTGCTAGAGTGCATTGTAGGCGCGAGCCTTTCTTTCCTCCTGTATCCACTCTCTTTGCAATGCCACGCTTCTCTTTCCTCTCCCAAACGGTGAGTCCTTCGACTTTGAGTTGGATCATGTGATTTGCTTTGACCAATAGCATGAAGACAGGAATGAAAATGTGCCAGTTCCACACCCAGGCCACAGGAGGCTTCATGCTCAATCTTGAGATCCTCGAGCTATAGAAATATTCGATTGTCACATGCCTGTAGGGTGTTGGAAATGGTTTTTTATAGAAATAGCTGATCCAGAGCTAGCCTATGGCCTGGTTAAGGGAGCTAGATCCCACATGGCTGACTGCACAGTTCAAATCCCAGACCCAGCTGCCTGAGAAACATGGTGGACACAGATGTGTGTGTGTGTGTGTGTGTGTGTGTGTGTGTGTGTGCCCCCAAACCCAATAGGACAGAGAAATAGAGGATAAGGAATTGTGATGTGACCATTTCCCATGGTGGGTGCTTTCTACCTCTCCCTCTCTCTTTCAGTCTCTGGTGAGAGCCTGTGCTCTCTGGCATTTTTTTTTTAAGTCTGATACAATAAGCCTATTTGCAAATTATTTTTATCAGTCCTTTTGCAGATGAATTTGAATTTCACTACTTAAGAAATGAAAATTGGGGCAGCATCGAGATGGTAAATATAAGTTTTCTACTCTCATCTCACTGCAGAAACTGCAATTTTCACAACTACCCACAGACAAGGGTACCGCAATGAGACATTACCTCACAGCTGTTAAAATGGCTATTATCGAGAAGTCATAAGATAACTAGTGTTAGGGAGGGTTAGAGAAAGAAGATCGTTTGTACGCCATTGGTTGGAATGTAAGTTGGTACAACCATATGGAAAACAATATAGAGAGTTCTCGAAAATTTTAAAATAGAATTGCCATATGATCCAGGAAACTCTATGTCTGGATATATATCCAAAGGAAATAAAATCACTATCTCAAAGAAATACCTGTACTCTCATGTTCACTGCTGCATTATGTACAATAATATGGAAATGACCGAAGTGCCCAATGACAGGTGAATAGATAAAGAAAATGGGATGTGTTATCTGCTACATCTGGGATCATTGAATACTACTCAGCCTTTAAAAAGAAGAAAATCTTGCCATTTTCAACAACGTGGATTAACCTAGAGGACACCATACTACTTGAAATAAGCTAAACACAGAAAGGTAAGTACTGTATGACCTCACTTATAGATGGAATCTAAATCATTGACCTCTTAGAAACAGAGTAGAAGAGCAGTTACCAAGGGCCAAGGAGGGGGAATCGAGAAATGGTGAAAGGGTACAAGCTTTCGGTTATAAGATAAGCACATTTTGGAGACCTAACTATAGCTGATGATAATGTTTTTCATATTTGAAATTTGCTAAGAGAGCAGATCCTAAGTATTCTTGTCTCTCACACACACACACACACACACACACACTATGTGAGGTGATGAATATGCTAATTAGCTTAATTGTGGTAATCATTTCACAATGTATACCTATAAATACGTACAATTGGGATGTTTTCTTATAGGTATACATTGTACGTATTTAAGATATATATATATGTGTGTATATATATATATATATACACACGTATATATCTTATATACGTGTATATATATATCTTAAATATTTACAATTTGTATCTGTCAATTAAGCCTCAGTAAAGCTGGGGAAAATGAAAGCAAAATGAGGACATTTCCAGAAATAGATAAATAAATCAAATTTACTATTAAAAAAGCAGTACTCCAAATTCTAAGAACCTAGACTCTCCACAGCCAGTACCTAGACATGTGGTTCATCTCCCTGCAATAGAACAAAGGAGAAGTTATAAAGTCATTATATTCTTACATAAATTATTGAGACCCCCAAAGAGCTTTTTTTGGTGGATTATATCTATTGATACTTATTATACTATAAATTAAAATTGAGAAATTAAAAAATGCTATTTATTTTACTTATTAATATACTTTAAATTAGCCATAAAAAACCCTACATATTTACACAAATGACATCTTTTTATGAAAAATAGTAATTCTATTTTCCAGAACAACAACAGCAAAATAGGTAGTGATAAGGTAGCACTATTTTTTTTTTTTTTTGAGAGATTTTCACTATAGGGCACGTGCGCTCGCCAGACAGATAGAGAGAGACATTAGAGACAGAAAGCGAGAAATCACCCCCCAGGGGGGATGGTCACGCCACAATCCCTTCTCCTCCATTCTCCTCTCAGGATCCTGGGCACGCACGCACACGCGCCCGGCGTGAGTTTTTTAAGCCACCGGGTCCGGGACATGAACCGCGGTCGACTACGTGGGAGTCTAGCGACATAGCCATTATGCTAACTGCTGGTTCCCATAAGGTAGCACTATTTTACATTTTTACAAATCTCCTTAATGTCTGTCCCAGTTGAAGACAACTGGGTTCACATATTTGCTTCTGACTTTAATTTGTTCCAATATGATATTTTAGTTGGAACATATGAAAAAAAAAACCTCAGACTCATACAGTTATGAAGTAGAAAATGGAAGAGTATTTTAATAGCCTTTCCAGATCATTGAAGATATTCTTTTGTGAAACTACACCCAAACTTCACAAGTGATAGTTTCTCAGAGGTTAGTTGCAATGCAGAAGCTGAAGCCATATCCATGGGCATTTTGTACTCTATTACATTCAATCTACTGGCCTATGCTGTAGGTTGAACAGCTCTTTTGTGTATGCACCATTGTGACCCCATGAAAGAGTCTTGGGAACTTGAGGGGACTCTATATCACATTTTGAGAACTGCTGGTATGAAGTATCAAATAAGTTTCAATTGTAGTTTTCTGCTCTATCAGGCAGCCATCTTTACAAACCATGTCTCTTCCCATGAGACACAAAGAAATTAAAAAAAAAAAATTATCCACAACAGCACTGATTACATTAACAAAAGCTGAACTATTTTTTTTTCTAATCTTGGATCCTTAAATGAAGGAAACTAAGGAACAGAATGAACTGTGTTTTCAACTCTGTTCTTGTAGAAAATGTGGGTTTCTCTCATGTCACTCCTAACCGGTATGTGCTGTCACCAAACCGAAGCTGGGGATCTCGGGAATGATAAGACAGGGTCCTCGCTCACGTGGCATTTGCAGACTTACTGTGAGGGAGACAGACGATAA
This sequence comes from Tupaia belangeri chinensis, assembly GCF_000334495.1. Taxonomy (NCBI): domain Eukaryota; kingdom Metazoa; phylum Chordata; class Mammalia; order Scandentia; family Tupaiidae; genus Tupaia; species Tupaia belangeri. The sequence continues at coordinate 3,048,793 of NW_006199712.1, forward strand.
ACAAAGAGATGAATAAATAAAACCAATCATTGCAGGCAGTAATTAGCATTAATGAAAAATACAAGGACCCCCACAAAAATCCAGCCCTGATGTTATCTCAAGCAAGAGGGAAGTTACAAATCTGCACATGGTAAGAACCACAGAAACTTCTGGATGAGAGAAGGGGTGATGTGATTAAAGCAGAGGAAGTCCCTGTTGGGGCACAGTGGGCGGGGTGCAGGCCGTTTTCTCTCTCCAACCGCTGTCCTTGGCAGGTCATGCCTGGATGGCTGCACCTTGAGGTGAAATATCTACAAAGGAGAGTGTTGTAGGATAACACTAGGGCAGTGAGAGCCTAGTCAGGGTGAGAAACAGGTAAGAGTGGGGTGTCTGGACCCAGGCCAATTCATTTTTTTTAGAGAGAGATTTTTGCTGTAGAGCATGTGTGCTCATCAGAGAGACAGAGAGACAGAAAATGACAAATCACTCCCAAGGGGGTATGGCCATGCTACAATCCCTTCTCTTCCATTCTCCTCTCAGGATTTTGGGCACACACATACACACACACACACACACACACACACACACTCAGTATTGAGTTTTAATCTGCCAAGTTCAGGTCTCAAAACATGGTGAACTACATAGGAGTCCAGTGATGCAACATTACACCATCTGCTGGTCCTGGACCCTGGGCAATTCTGTCCCCTGTCCTTTCCACAGCCTGAGACCTAGAGGATTACTGGTCAAGGGCCGGACAGTGGCAGTGGTTCCCTGAGGGCCATTTGTAATGGCGAATGGGAATGGAGTGAGCGGCCAGGAAGCCCAGGCTGTGGACCGTGGGCTCTTCTACTCACCCAGAGGGACTTGCCTACAAGTTTAAAGACCAACTCTGCCTTTGACCTTGGGCAAGTTATTAACTATCCCATGCTTTGGTTTCTTCATCCATAAAATGCGGGTAACAACAGCATCTTCCTGGAAGGAATATTGTACGAATTGCGTGAGTTAATAACTTACAGCACTTAGAACATATATGCATGTAAGTGTACATATAAACATGGCCCAGTAGTTTCTCCCCTGAATTCACATCCAGACCAGTTCTCATAAGGCTCATAAAGGGACAAAGAAGAAGAACTCACTGGATGTACGCAGAGTCTTGTAGCTAACTGCACACCACAGAACAGGAGGGACCTGTGAGAAGCAATTCATCAAATGTACGTGTGGGTATAGAAATGTAGATGGAGCTTTAAAACCCACTGTTGAACCAGCCGAGGGCATAATGGTTATGTCACTGGACTCCCATGTACTCAACCACGGTTCAAGTTCCAGGCCTAGAAGTTTACAACACCCTGGGCGTGTGTGTGCGTGCGCGCCCAAATCCTGAGAGCAGAAGGGAGGAGAAGGGATTGCATAGTGGCCATCCCCGCCCCGGGAGGGCTGATTTCTCGCTTTCTGTCTCTCTGTCTCTTCAGCGAGCACATGTGCCCTATTTCAAAAATCTAAAAAACAACAACAACAAAAAACCACTATTGAATGCAAAATATAGTCACTATAGAACTACTGTACCATATTATTTATGGAAATCTAAAACTTCTACCAAATGTCTGACATGTGACAATTACCTTTGTCTCGAAGGATGTGTGTATAAAACCTGACAGTGAATGAACATGTGGAAAAGGAGGGAATGAAAATGGAAACCAGGGTTGAATGGGGGAGATACACGTGGAAGACAAGTAACAATATTAGGTTGTCGGACCTTCAGAATGGGAGAGAATTTTTGTTAACTGTGCCTCAGATAAGGGACTGATAACCAGAATACACAGGGAGCTCAAGCAGCTTACCTGGAAGAAAATGATTAATCCAATTCAAAGATGGGAAAAGGAGCTGAATAAACAGCTCTCTAAGGAAGACATACAAACAGCCAAAAAGCATATGAGAAACTGCTCAGCATCCCTCATTGTAAGGGAGATGCAGATCAAAACCACAATGAGATACCACCTAACCCCAGTCAGAATGGCGAAGGTTAAAAAAAAAAAAAAACAAAATGATAAGTGTTAGAGGAGATGTGGTGAAAAGGGAACACTCCTGCACTGTTGGTGGGAATGTAAATTGGTCCAGCCACTGTGGAGAACAATTTGGAGGATCCTCAAAGACCTTCACATAGAACTACCATGTGATCCAGCAATTCCACTCCTGGGTATCTACCCAAAGGACAGGAGAGCACTCAGTCAGAAAAGCGCTTGCACATCTATATTCATTGCAGCCTGATTCACAATTGCTAAAACCAGAACCAACCCAAATGTCCACAAACAGATGAATGGATAGAAAAATTGCAGCAAATAAATTCCATGGAATGCTATTCAGCCATGGAGTGCTATTCAGGAGAGGTGACTGTGGCATAGCTGTCTCCCCCAGAGGATGATTTCTCCTGATCCCCTTGTCTCTCTCTCTT
>NW_006199712.1:3051241-3070320 GCF_000334495.1 Tupaia belangeri chinensis
ACGCTCTCTCTGGCAAGCACACACATAGTGTCATAAATTAAAAACAAACAAAAACAGCTCTCAACAAACCTATGGCTGATGTGCTATCCTGTTTATTTTTTTTCTTTCTTTTCTTTTTTTTTTTTTTTTTGAGAGATTTATGATATAGGGCTCATGTGCTCGTCCAGAGAGAGACAGGGAGACAGAAAAGGAGAAATCACCCCCCCAGAGGGGATGGCCACACCACAATCCCTCCTCCTCCATTCTCCTCTTGGGATCTCGGGCGCACGCTCACACGTGCCCGGCGTGAGTTTAAGCCACCAGGTCCAAGACTCGAACTGCGGTAGACTACATGGGAGTCCAGCGACATAGCCATTACACTAATTGCTGGTCCGCTATCCTATCTTTACATGTAATAAGAGAAAACAGAATCTTAAAGAGAGTCAGTAACTTTTAAGTGATGGCTAGAGCAGGGGGGTTTAGTCAAACCACCTAACCCCAGGTAACCTGGCCCCAAAACTCTCGTATAAAGCTCTGAAACATTGACCAACTTTATGAAATAAAATGTACTAAAATTATACCTAAGAGCTAGCCAATGGTGTGATGGTTAAGGTAGCTGGATCTCACATAGCCAACTGCATGGTTAAGTCTCAGACCCAGTGGGCTTTTAGAAAAACATGCTAAGTACATGTGCATGCATGCCCAAAATCCTGAGAGGAGAATGGAGAAGAGATTGCAGTGTGGCCACCCTCCCTAGGGGGGGCTTTCTTTCTCATTCATTCTCTCTCTCTCTCTCCCTCTCTCTCCAGTGTGCACATGTGTCCCACAGGGAAAAAAAAAGTTACGCCGGAAATAACTACTATTCTTCTGTTTACTGCTTTTTCTTTTCTAGACTAATTCTTGGCATTCATATGTTTAAGCATAATTTAAGGAGCATAAAACTTTTCACAATGTTGTAACCATTTAGAACACACTGTTTACAGGACAGTATGCAAATAAGCAACCAGAAAAGAACAGAAGTGGAATCTTCTAAGTCACCGTCCATATTTGCTTTCATTCCGTTTCCAGCTTAGAAATTCCTTTTTTCTCTCTGTTTTCTACTTTTTCTTTGTACTAATGGTTTAATTACTTTTTGTGTGTGAATATAAAACCACATCTGAGCCCTGCGACAATTTGGCTGCCGTAAACATTCTTTATCTGAGTCTTGCTTCCCTAGAAATTATGATCTGAGCCAAACTGGCATTCTAAAGCTTCACTTAGGAGGGTGCAAATCCAAAGTAAGAGAGAGGGGAGACAGACAGTGAGGCAGGGAGAGAGGAAGCAAAGAAGCTGATTTATTTCTTAGCTGGCCTCTGCTTCATGAGAGCCCAATGGGTTGCTCGGTCATGCAGAAGTTTCCAGAGAAAACACATTGGAAACATTTCCCCGAAGAGTCCATTGGAGAGAGAAAGGGAGAGCATTTCCATGGGCTTTCACCCATCCTCAGCCTCGTGATGGTTAAAATTCACTTTATTTGGGTATTAACTTTCCAAACTTCAGGCATTGTTTCCTGGCCCCTCTGGGCAGTTCACAGGGAAAGAACTGTGGCATCAGCCCATGAGTGAGCCTCGGAAGACAGGGTGAGCCAGTGGGTAGGCCAGAGTCAGGAGCGTTTCCTTTCTGTCTCCAGCCTGCAGCCCCCTGGGCCCTGTCCAGGCAGTCTGCCCCCAAAGATCCTGTTGTCCTTGTACCCAGGTGCCCAGTCTAGGCAGGGGAGGCCTGCGGTGTGAGGCATGAGTGTGATCTTGGGTTGTGCCATGGATGACCGGGAGACCTCAGCAGCTGGCAGTAAGCCCAGCTGGCTGAGCTAGAAGGAAGTTCTGACAGCCTGGCTTCTGCAGCAGTAGGGTTCCAAGAGTGTCTCTATAGCAGGGACCAAACCTCTTCTCTGCATCTGGAAAAAGGTGAGCTTCCTACAGCGTCTCACAGCAGTGCTGAGTAGAAAGCCATGCAGGGTTGGTAAACACAAAGCGGCAGGACATCATCGCCATGTCTCCCCAGGCACACACAGGAGATCTCTCTCGGGTATTGGCAGATCTGGAAGTGTAATGGCCAGGTGCTCAGGAAGTCCAACTTCCACTCTACTAGATATTGTCAAGTCATGTTCCTAGTAGTAGGTTTAAATAATTGCTCATCATTGACTTAGCTTGATTCTTTTCTTTCTTATAGTTATATGTAGAACTCATCATTTAAAAAAAAAAGAAATTGCCAGAGAGTGCACAAGCTTGCCGGAGAGAGACAGAGGGAGTGAGGGAGAGGGAGAGAACACTGCCCAGTGTAGGGCTGTTCACGCCGCAGTCCCTTCTCCTCCATTTCTCCCTCCTTTCAGGATCTGGGACACACGTGCACACACACCTGATGTGCTTTTCAAGCTCTTGGGGCCAGACGTGTGGGCTCTGGCTCCCTTAACCACTAGGCCATGGGGCCAGACATCAACTATTTTTAAAAAGGGTCATGTCTTCTATGAGAGAGAGAGAGGGAGAGAGAGAGGAGATGATACTCCCAAAGGGCCTTGACATCCCCGGCCTCACCCAGTTGGAGATAATGGGCATGTGTGCACTTGGGGAGGTCTCCAGACACGAGCCCAGAACCTTTCCACGTGGGCCAGCCTCGCAGGGTATTCCAATTGACCATGGTGCCACTGTCCGTGCCCTAATCTGTCCTGAGGGGCAAAAGGAAAAGAATATCCATACCAGGAAATCTTCCTTATTACGTTGATAACCTACCTCTCTCACCAAGCACATAGTGACACCGGAAGTAAGAATGAATTGTTGTCTGCGAAGTATTTTGAACTTGAAGAGACAGGGACTATTTGGATCCACATTGATTTTAAAGCCAGAGTTTTCCATTGTTTTCAGGAGAGGACACAAAGTTATCACCACCGTCCCTGACCTCTCCCCCATGCACACATGTACACACACACACATACGTGGGCACACACACACCCTAACTTCTACTTTGCATTCACCCCATAGGTAGACAGCTCATACTGTCATTTCAGAACCTCTGAAAGCAACTTTGGGCAGACTCTTTACCCTGTTGCAAGGTTCAAAATGTCCATGGGAGCTGAGCGAGCTTCTCATATAGGGCTGTGTCCATTAGGGCTAAACATATAGGGCTTTAAGTTATAGTTTCCATATTATTTTTTCTGATTTCTGGGAGCATTCATTTATTAAGAGCAGTGCGGGGGGGGGGCATGGGCAGCAGATAGTGTAATGGTTATGTTGCTAGACTTGGACGTATTCAGTCGTGGTTTGAATCCCGGACCCCGAGGCTTAAAATTCACGCTGGGCACCTGTGCATATGTGCCCAAGATTCTGAGAGGAGAATGGATGAGAAGGGATTGTGGCATGGCCATCTCCCTTAGGGGTGATTTCTCACTTTCCGTCTCTCTGTCTCTCTCTGTGTCTCTGAAAAAAAGAGCAGTGAGGGACCAGCAGATGGCATACTGGTTACTTCACTGGATTTGCACATGGCCAACCATGATCTGAGTCCTGGACCAGGAGGCTTGAAACTCATGCCAGGCACCTGTGCATGTGTGCCCAAAATCCTGAGGAAAGAATAGAGGAGAAGAGATTGCAGTGTTACCTCAGGGGGTAATTTCTCACTTTTCGTCTCTCTCTGTCTCTCCAGCAAGTGCACGCACCCTATAGCAAAAATCTCTCTCTCAAAAAAAAGACCAGTGATAGGAGGGTGTTGTCTGTAGAGAAAATTGTTTTTTAATTGCCAAAGGGTACATGTACTTGCCAGAGAGAGACAGGGAGACAGAGATGGAGGGAACCCCCCCCCCTTGGTAGGGCATGGTCATACAATCCCTTCTTAAGCCACAGGGTCCGGGACACGAACCGCGGTTGACTACGTGGGAGTCCAGTGGCATAGCCATTATGCTAACTGCTGGTCCCGTTCTTTCCTTTTTTTAAATACTATAATAATTTACTTTATTACCTAATTTGTTTGTTTGTTTGTTTTTTTAGTTTTTACCATAGGGTACATGCCATCTTCTGAGAGAGAGAGCGAGACAGTGAGAGGAGAAGTAAGAAATTACTCCCCCCCAGGGAAGATGGCCACATAAAAATTCCTTCTCCGTTCTCCTCCTAGGATTTTGGGCATGCATACACACACGTCTGTTGTGATTTTCAAGTTGCCAGGTCTGAGACTCGAACCATGGTCAACCACATGGGAGTCCAGCACTTTAACCACCATGCCACCTGTTGGCCCCTGCCAAGTTGTTATTTTAATTGGCAGAGGACATATGTACTCACCAGAGAGACACAGAGAGAGAGACAGAGAGAAATAGCTTCCCCGTGGAGCAAGGTCAAGCCATGATCCTTTTCTCCATCCTCTTGGGATTTGGGCTATGTATGTACACATGTCTGGTGTGTTGTTTTTTTCAAGCTGGGATTCAAACCGTGTTTGGCCATGTGGGATCTAGCTTTCTTTAACCACGAGGCTAGGCTATCGAGCCAGCATTTTGCTAAATGTTCATAATTTATTTCTCATTCATGTAACTGATGCCCACGAATGTATCCAGTATGTTTCAGAATTACCAAAGAGTACGCAGTTGCTATCAGCAGCCATGGGTGGAAAATGCCCTGCTGTCGCAGATGTGTGCTGTGTAGTCAGGCCTGTGATGGTCACGGCTGCACTGAGCACATACAGGCCATTTTTCCTTGTCATTATCCTAAACCCCACAATATGCCTATTTACATCATATAATATATAATCTAGAGATGGTTTAACGCTTATGGGAGGAAGTGCATGGGTTATACGCTTTTTTTAAGAGGTTTTTGCTATAGGGCGCGTGCGCTCACCAGACAGAGAGAGACAGAGAGACAGAAAGCGTGAAATCATCTCCCGGGGGGATGGCCATGCCGCAATCCCTTCTCCTCCAATCTCCTCTCGGGATCTTGGGCACGCATGCACACGTGCCCGGCGTGAGTTTTAAGCCACCAGGTTCGGGAAGCGAACCACGGTCGACTACGTGGGAGTCCAGCAACATAGCCACTACGCTAACTGCTGGTCCCGGTTATACGCTTTTTAAGAGGGCAGATGTGTTTGCTAGAAAGAGTGAAAACCTGCCGGCGAGGTTGGCCATGCTGCAATCCCTCTCCTCCATCTCTCCATTCTTTCCGGATTTGAGCACACAGGCACATGCTCCTAGAGAATTTCTCAAGCTGCAGAGGCTGGAATTCAAACTGCCTTTCTGGCTTTCCACGCATGTCACTTACCAACTGTGCTGTGGAGCTGGCCTGATACCACGCCCTTCCATGTTAGGGACTGGAACATCTACGGGCTATGGTATCCACAGAGGGGCCTGGAACCCGGCCCAGCAGCTACTGAGGGCCGACTGCAATTACCATTACATTCAAAGAAGGAAAGCAGGAGGAGTGTAACTTGGAAAGCCTTTGAGCACCTCACATACGAAGTTCTTTCAAAGGTCAGTAATGTACAGTGTCAGAGCTAAAGACCCCACTGAGGCGTCCAGCCTCCGTCTGAAATAAAGCAGCCAGAACCAGAAGAATGTAAGACTTCTGTCCAAGGACTAGAAGCCAGCAAGCCCAACTTCCACCTGTTTCTCATCCCAAACAACAAAGGTTCCAAAGTGCAAGAATATGACTGTTTATTGTATCAAATTGCCTCACGTATTTAAGACAGGCCTACAGAGCTGCAGCTGTGGCTGACGACTAAATGAGAAAGAATGTTGTAAAGATATTATATTGGCAGATAGCAATATATTGTTTAATGAGCTTTTGGAGATAGCTTTAAGAGCCACTTATTGCAACACATACATTCAGGAAGCAGAACTAATAAATATTTACTAAGTGTTTACTATGTGCATGGCGCATAGTTGTTCCCCAGAGGGTGCCTAATGAATAAATAATAGCACACACTGACATAACACTCACCATATGCCAGTCCCTGTCCAAGTGCATTCCATTCTTTAATGCATCCAATTTTCACAACAGCCCTGTGAATACCCGCTATTCCCATCATCCTCACTTAACATATAAGAAAATTAAGATGGGGCCAGCAGATGGTAAACTGGTTAAAGACCTGGACTCTCACATGGCCAGTCATGGTTCGTGTCCCGGACCCAACAGCTTGGAAATCATGTCAGCTGTGTGTGCATACGTGCCCAGAATCTCAAGAGGAGCCTGGAGGAGAAGGGATTGCTGCATGGTCATTTCTCCTGGGGGATGATGTCTCACTGTTCCTCTCTGTGTCTCTGTCTCTCTCTCTCTGGTGAGCACATGCACTCTATGGCAAAAATCTTTTTTTTTTTTTCTTCCTTTTTTTGGAGAGGTTTTTGCTACTGGGTGCGTGCACTCGCCAGAGAGACAGAGAGAGACAGAGAGACAGAAAACAAGAACTCACTCCCCAGGCGGGATGGCCATGCCGCAATCCCTTCTCCTCCATTCTCCTCTCGGGATCTTGGGCACGCATGCACACATGCCCGGCATGAGTATAAGCCACTGGGTCTGGGACTCAAACCACAGTCGACTACATGGAAATCCAGCAACATAGCCATTACACTAACTGCTGGTCCCGGCAAAAATCTTTCAAAAAGAGAGAGAGAATAAAGAAAAGGAAGGACAAAAAGAAGGAAAAGAAAGAAAAAAGAAAGAAAAAGGAAGAAGGAAAAGGAAAGAAAAGAGGAAGAAAGAAAGAAAAAGGAAGAAGAAAAGAATGAAAAAAGAAGAAAGAAAAAGAGTAAGAAAGAGAAACAGGGGGACCAGCAGGTGACGTGGTGGCTAAGGCACTGAGTGCTCCCACATGGCTGACCACATTTCGAGTCCTGGACCTGGTGGCTTATATCTCTCACCTTCTCTCTCTCTCTCTGTGTATTTCTCTAGTCAAATTAAAAATGAATGAATGAATAAGTAAAGTTAAATAAATACATTTTAAAAAGAGAGAAACAGAGAGAGAGTAAGAAAAAAGAAAATTAAGGCACAGAGAACTTCACCAACATCAGGCAGCTAACAAGTAGAGTCTATTACTCTGGTCCTCTGGCTAAGTATGCTGTATAAACCGCAATCTACTTCCCATCATAAGAAACGTAAACTTAAGAAATGTCAAATGGCAGTGCAGATTCAAATGACAGCTAATGATGGGCCATGCTGGTGGCGTGGTGGTTATGGCGGCTGGATCACACATGTGTGATGGATGGTGTGGTTCAAGGCCTGGACCCAGCAGCTTGAGCAACGTGCCAGGCATGTGTGCACGCGTGCCTAAAATCCCAAAAGGAGGAAGAAAAGAGAAGGGGTTGCAGCATGATCACTCTCCATGAGGGAGTGATTTATCTTTTTTATGTTTTTTTTTCTCTCTCTCTCCTCTGCCCAGCCCCAACGACCACGCATGCCCTCTGGCAAATTAAAAAAATCATAAGAATAAAGTAAATAAATAATAGCTAATGAGGACTAAGATGAATACAAGAGCCAAGAGAATGATGAGTCAAAGCTCTTTAAATGTAAGTGCCAGAAACTGAATTTGAAATAGTTCAAGTTATTTCAAAGCTCTTTATCTGCTGTCTAGATTAGAAGGCGTGATGAGCTAAACTGTGTCTCCCCAAACTTCACAAGTTAAAGCCCTGACCTCGGGTGCCTCAAACTACGATTACATTTCGAGATAGCTACTTTTAAAACGTAATCAAGGTAACGTGAGGTCGTTAGAGTGGTTCCTAATCCAATCTGACTCTTGTTCTTACGTGGAGAGATTAGGACACAGGGCGCTCCTGGAGGGAAGACCGTGTGAGGACACCAAGAACACAGCCATGGCCGAGCCAAGGAGAGACGTCTCAGCACGAAACCAAAGCTGCAGACACATTGATTTCAGACTTCCAGCCTCCAGACCCCTGAGGAAATGCGTTCTGGTTTCTGTTTCTTTGTTTTCCTTTTTATATTTATTTATTTATTATTTACATTTCCCAACAATTACTTTACCAATCAAAACATTTTTGCTCATACTCCATAGTTCTTCACGGTTGTTTGTTAAAACAACCTTCCAGATTTCCAGAAGACTGAATTTTAAACATAACTTTCAAAATATGTGTCATAATTGTGTTTGTGACTCTACAACAACAGTGACAGAGTGGTTTTAAGTATTTTCGAGAAAATACTAAGCCAGGCGGTATGTGGTCCTTGGTTAGCCCAGGACCCTGGGAAGCTCACGGAGGGACGGGAGAGTTGCAGGGATCATTCAGAGCCAGGAACCTCCATGCATCCAGGACACCCCCCGCCTTCTCTCTTTCTCTCCCTCTCTCTCATCTGTGTTTGACTTCATTCTTTGCTACTTTAGCTGTCCTTTATACAGAGAAGAAAACATGGCTTCCAACCTTGACTTTCTTTCCCAGATTCAGAATATTAAAAATGTGAAGGACAGAGTCAGTGGACTCTCTTTGGGTCGTGTGTCCAACCCTAAGCCAATCAGTTCTTTTTTTTTTTTTTTTTTTGGAGAGGTTTTTGCTATAGGATGTATGCACTCACCAGAAAGTTAGAGAGAGACAGAGAGGCAGAAAGCGAGAAATCACCCCCCAGGGGGGGATGGCCACACCACAATCCCTTCTCCTCCATTCTCCTCTCAGGATCTTGGGCACGCATGCACACGGGCCCGGCGTGAGTTTAAGCCACCTGGTCCAGGACTTGAACTGCAGTCGACTACATGGGAGTCCAGTGACATAGCCATTATACTAACTGCTGGTCCTATTTTTTCTGTCGATGAGGCTTCCACCACCATTGGCTGGCCTGTGTCTCTGACTCTGTAGTCTCTTGTGGTCCTTTTTCCGCAGTGAATAAAGCTGGCTTCTGCTGGACTGGGAGAAAGGCTGCTGAGAGACAGAGAAGGGGGACCAGCAGATGGCATGATGGCTACGTTCTGTCGATGAGGCTTCCACCACCATTGGCTGGCCTGTGTCTCTGACTCTGTAGTCTCTTGTGGTCCTTTTTCCGCAGTGAATAAAGCTGGCTTCTGCTGGACTGGGAGAAAGGCTGCTGAGAGACAGAGAAGGGGGACCAGCAGATGGCATGATGGCTACGTCACTGGACTCCCATGTGGTGGACTGCAGTTCAAGTCCCAGACCTGGTGACTTAAAACTCTCACCAAGTGCGTGTGCGTGTGTGTCCAAGATCCCGAGAGGAGAAGGGATTGTGGCATGACCATCGTCCTGGGGAGTGATTTCTCACATTTTGTCTCTCTGACTCTCTGTGTCTCTCTCTCTTCGGTGCACTCATGCACCCTCTAACAAAAGTCTCTCTTAAAAGAAAAGAGAGAGAGAGAAAGAAGGAAGGAATCTGGAGGTCTGACTACATCTGCAAAAGGCTTGCCATGAACCTCCTGTTTCCAGCTCTGTCTCTTACCTTCCCTTTCAGAAAAACCTGGTGCCCCCACTTCTGGGCCCTCTGCTTGCTGTGCAGGGATCAGCTTCCCTCTTCACAGCCCCCTTCCCCAGACACTCGGGTGTCAGCTTTCTGGGTGCTGCTGGGAGAGTCACCGTCTGTGTTCCAGGGAGGGGTTGACACGGACTCTTCACCCAAGCCCTCTGTCCAGTGAACAGTGGTGTGTCTGGCTTCTTTGTGACATTTTTGGAAGGGATCAAAGAAAAATGCATGTTTTTTAAACTGCAGTGTCTAACCAGAAACCTATTTTGGGAATTTTCAAATATTATCCTTTGTGAAGATGCCATAGCGGTTGCCTCCCAGCTTGGGAGTGTGGTGGGGATGCAGGGAGTGGAGAGGAGAGCGGGAGAGGACAGTAAGAGGGGACAGGGTCTTGCCCACACCCCTCTGTCCAGCAAAAATAAATAAGTAAAATAAAACCAAGAAACTCTGTGCTTTCTGATTTCTATTTTGCCAAGATTTCATTTGAAGAAAAGCCTTAAGCTAAAAAGAGAAGACCTTAAAACCACTGCCCAACACCAGGCCGCCTCGTGCATGTTCTACAGACCGTAATCATGGTTGGTGTACGTACAGTTTGTATTCTATTTTTCCTTTCATTACACTATGTTATATCCATGCTTCTTTATTTTTATAGTTTTTTTTTTTTTTATAATCAGTGCCTTTTTTTTTTTTTCCTTCTTAAAAATTTTCTAGAATTTAGGGCAAGCCAGATGGCAAGGTGGGTAAGGCAGCTGGATCACACATAGCCAGCTGCATGGTCGGAGCCCCAGATGTGGAGGCTTGAACACACGACAGGCGTGTATGCCTACGTGCCCATGATCCTGAGAGGACGGAGGAGAAGGGATTGTGGCGTGGCCATGCCCCCGCCCCAAGAGTGGTTTCTCACTTTCTCTGTGTCTCCAGCAAGCTCATGTGCTCTGTAGCAAAAAATCTCTCTAAAACAAACAAACAAACCTATTTGCCATTCCAAGGTCAGATCCTGCAGGCACTGTAAGTCAGGATGAGTCTCCACCTCATCCCTAGCATCCCTAGGAGTAATGGGGACCACTGACTTCTTTTTTTTTTTTTTTTTTGAGAGAGAGACTTTTCCTATTGGGCACTGCTCTTGCCAGAGAGACAGAGAGAGAGAGACAGAGAGATAGAAAGCAAGAAATCACCCTCCAGGGGGATGGCCACACCACAATCCCTTCTGCTCCGTTCTCCTCTCAGCATTTTCAGCACATGTACACATGTTCCCGGAGTGAGAATCACACTAGGCACATGTGCATGCATGCCCAAAATAGCAAGAGGACAATGAGGGAGAAGGGACTGTGGCAGGGCCATCCCCCCCCCGGGGGGTGACTTTTCACTTTCTCTCTCTCGCTCTGTCTCTCTCTGGCAAGCACATGTGCTGTGTATGTGTGTGTGTGTGTGTGTGTATACACATATATATATTTATATATCTCATATATATGTATATACTGTATGTGTATATATGATATATATGATACATATATATGATATATATATATAAAATGAATCGATGATTATGGAAGTGATTCTTTATCACATACATGGTAGATGCTGCCCTGAAAAGAAGCAATCTTCACCCAGCCCTGTCTGGTCCCCTGTATTCTCATCAAATACTAACTCCCTGGGCCCACCTGTGAGCCAGGTATGCACTCTGATTTACCTTCAGTCCTATGAGGTGGCTATTACCACCCTCTCATTTTATAGATGAGGGAATTTAGGCTCAGAGAGGTTAAATACCCCGCCCAAGTTTACACAGCTAGTCGATGCTGAACGGAGACCCTGGATGCAGGTCTGTTTTCCCATGGAGCCTGTGACCTTATCCCAGACCCTGCACTACCACTGATGACTCCCTCTACGCTGGTTGCTGACTGGAAGAGTAGAGAAAAATAACTTTAGGAAATGCTATAACAGTGTTCTCAGTAATATTCATATAAAGATGATAAAATATGTTACTTTAGGAAGCTGTCAAATCAGCAGAAAGTCAGTTGGTTCTGTTATTTTTTTTCTTCCTTAAAATTCAGTAGTGAGAGGCTGGACCCATAGCCTGGTGGTTAAGGAAAACCAAGTTCCTTGGGGTCAGGAGGTTGCATACTGGTTAAGGCACTGGACTCCCACATGGCTGACTGCAGTTCGAGTCCTGGACTTGGTGACTTAAGACTCACAAAGGGTGCATGTGCATGCATGACCAAAATCCCGAGAGGAGAGTGGAGGAGAAGAGATTGCAGAGCGGCCTTTCCCCCCTGGGGGGTGATCTCTCGTCTTCTGTCTCTCTGTCTCTACCAGTGTCTCCAGAGAGTACATGTGCCCTATAGCAAAAATCTCTCTCACACACACAAAAAAGCTGAGAGTGGGAAAACTGAATTCCACTTGGTCAACCACGGTTCAAATCCAAGTTTAATGGCTTGAGAAACGAGCTGGGCCCTTTGTAAGCTTGCCCCAAACCCAGCAGGATGGAAAAATGGAGAAGGGATTGTGGCATGACCAGATGCCAAAGGAAGTGCTTTCGCCCTCTCTCTGGCAAGCACAGGAACCCTCTGGTAACTTAAAAGAAAAAAAATCCAACATTCATAAGCAGGTAAACAATAGGCATCTTCAAGACTAGGTAGACTACAGTGAATGAAAAATTAAGTGATTAGAATACTAGAAAGAAGCAGCCAGGTAGAGGAAAGAGCTATTTTTCTTGGCTTTTATTTGGCAACATTTAATAAATTCTGAGCGTTCGATTCCCTGGAATGATTCTGAGAATCAATTTCTTACATAAATTGCACTTGTCCGTGGTTTTCCCAGGAACATTCTTTCTTAGTAACACAAAATGAGCCGGCCGTAATTCTTCAGACTTGTACAAATGACTCTTTTGCTTACTTGACTTTCCTTCTCCTAGCAGAGAAACATCGCAGGGCACTTATCCCAGCCAGGAAGGAGAACCCTGCCCTCCTTCCTAGGTTATGATGCGAGATTCAGACCATCTGCTCCGTTTCGCAAACACTGTCATGGTAAGCCTTTTCCATCCATCCAATAACATTACTCATTATTCCTTGACAATGATTGTTTAACAACTCGTTTGCTTTCTTTGGGGTACGATTTCTAATTAGTTATCCATTACGATCAAAATAAAATACAGCTCAATTTCTGCTAATGGGCTATGCCACTCTTCGGATTAGGACAAATTCTATCTGTAATGGCATTCTAAGGACATTGAGTTCCAGGAATATTCTGAGCAAAGTCAGAAGCGTCCAGTAATAGTCCCTGCTTTGGCCAGATTCCCAGTAATGTCATTGTGCCTTTTCCTCAAATCGTCTATTAGAATACCGCGTCTCATCTTTAAAAGATGAGCAGTCCACCCTTGCTCGATGGGGAAGATTTCTCTTTTGGCCTGACTCCCTTCCTTCTCTCTGACCACCTGTCTTCCATCAAAATGTGCTCTGTGACACTCTTTTTTTGAAGTAAAAATGAAATTAAAATAGCTTTGTTTTGAGATTTTCCCCCCCCCCCGCCCCCGTAGAGAAATTCTAGGTCAGACCTAGAGAATCCGTTTCTGTCAAGATAACTTTATAAGCCTTATAAAGCCTTTTAAATGCATCCATATCTAGACATTTTATAACTGATTTATGATTTTATTCTTAAAAAAAATGTTGCCAGAGGGCTCATGTGCTCACTGGAGAGAGACAGAGAGACAGAGAGAGATGGAGAGAGCAAGAAAGTAAGCCCCATGGGGTAGGGTCAAGCTCCAACGCCCTCTCTTCCATTTCTCCCTCCCATCATGCCCCTGGGCATGCAGGCACCCACACCCGCACCAGGTGTGCATGTCAAGCCTCCTCCCCCTACCACCACCGCCAAGTGTGGGACTCAATTCACAAAATTAGCCCTGTAAGATCCAGCTGCCCCAACCATCCTGCCACTGGCTGGCCCAATTTTATTCTTTTCTACTTAATAAAAAATTCAGAATGTGATTAAAATAAGTTTCTTATTCGTTCTCTCTCTCTCTCTCTCTCTCTCTTCTTCTCTCTTGCTTCTTTCTTTCTTTCTTTCTCTTTCTTCTTTTTTTCTTTCTATTCGTTCTCTCTCTCTCCTTTCTCTCTTCTTTCTTCCTCTCTTGCTTCTTTCTTTCTTTCTCTTTCTTCTTTTTTTCTTTCTCTCTTTCTATTTTCCCCTAATTGTATACACTGACCAGAAGGAAAAAGAAAGAGAGAAAGACCTCCCAATGGGGCATGGTCACGCTGCAATCCCTTCTCCTCCAACTCTCCATCCTGGCAGGATGTGGGGCATGCACACAGGGCCAGGCATGCTTTTCAAGCTGCTGGGGCCAGGATTTGAACCATAGCTGGCCACCTGAGATCAGGCTCCTTTAAACACTAGGCGACTGAGCCAGTCCCAAATAGTGTTCTTAACTAGAGGATTTTAGAAAGGAACCTTGCTGTGGGAAACAATGCTTTATCCTTAGTCCCAGGCCCCATGAGTGGGTGAGGCACAGCCCATACTGGGGGTGATGGAGCCAAGGACAGGTGCGAAGGTGAGAGTGACCTGGGGCGAGAGCAATCTGCCTCATATCAGCTGTGTTCTCCAGGATGAAGGGCACCAATTCTGCTAGCAGGTAGACCTGGAGTCAGACCCCGTGAGCTACCTGCCACCTCTGTGACCTTGTGGGGAATCCCTTAGCCAACAGGATCCTCTATTTTCTCAATTATGAAACGGATAAACGATGCTGTATCCATCAGGGGGCAGTCAGTAGAGCAGTAAGAATTAAATATATATATATTAAAAAATGCTAACTAGGTCCAAAGTTGTTGACTAGGCAACTGAGAAGGTGAAAAGAAGACCCCAAGGAATCAGCAGGAGCAGCTACGGCCCCAGCGAGGAGAGGGGGCAGAGGAAGTGGGCAGAGTGACCTAGGGCCTCCGGGGATAGGGCAGACCAGGGCTGATGTCTACAAGGGCGTGCGACCAAGCTGGTCCTGCCGGTGAGAGAAAAACTGCAACTGGGGACTGGACTGTGGCATGGCGTAACGCCATGCTGTGAGGAAGACCCATGTGGGAGGTTGCAGGTTCACAGTCGGAGACCTCCCCAGCACACGGACAGGCCCAAGTCTATGATCCTAGCCTGGCTGAAGGCAGGAGGGGACGGTAGCTTGAGGGCCCTGCTGGAGCATTGTCCCTTGTCATTCTCTGTGTGTCTCTCTTACTCATGGAAGAACCAGGACTTGAATAGGGTACTACCTCCAGGAATTTGCTCTTGGCCTGTGGCTCCATTCCTAAAAACACGACCACCGAGGATGGTATTCCAGTCTCATTTCCTAGCTTACCTGGCTCCCGGCCATCAGGTAAGACGGTGTAGATGGCAGACATGGAAATGGAAGATGCTTCCTCGTTAGCGCAGGCCTTTGGAGAAGCGGCCAGAGCCTCATGTGTTGAAGGGTTTGGGCCTTTGAGCCACATGCGCAGTACCTCTGCTGCCTCTGGAGGGCACCCGAGACTGCAGCAGTGGTGCGGGTACTCGGTGTCTGGGCCTTGGCAACCACAGAAACGTCACAGGAGGCCATGGCAGAGGGAGGTTACAGATGCTGAGTGCTAGCCAAAAGAACGTTCTTATAAGTATACAGGGAACGCCTCTGCAAGAAAATCTCTAGGGACTCCCAGGATAATTTGGAAGGAAGCTGAAGGGTTGGAGTTTCCTCATAGCCAGTGGTGACAAAGCCAGAGGAATTCTAGTTCATGACTCTGTGATGCTCCTGTCACCCTGCTTGTCCCTACTGTCTGCCTCCCACCATTACCACCACACTTGTGTGGCCTGAGGTATTGAGAGTTACATCCGGGTAATGGACATCTGTTTCGTCACTCAGCCTCCATTCTTCTCTTGGCAAACTTAGTACCATCTTCTTCAGGGGGAATACCAGATGCACCTCTCTCAGTTCATGAATCACAGAGAGGTTGACTCTTGGCTTGAGGTATGGGCATGACTCAAGCCTAGCCAATCAGAAAAGGTATCACTTTTCTTTTGGTCATAATGATTGGTTCAGGGATGGGAACATGATCCAAATAGAACCAGTAAAACTCAGGGTGGTTTTTGTGAGAATCCTAGGAAAAGAATAACTTGTCCTTTTCTAATGACTTGAACAAGGTCTGCAGCTGCTGCTGCATACATCCTGTGACCACTGGGGACAGTGATGACTGACTGACTGACTGACAGACCTTCCACCATTCAAATATCTCTTATTGGAAACTTGAGGGAGACTCTTGTCTCCTTCCTTCATTTATTCATGCAACAAATACTAGTCATGGACCTACTCTGTGTCAGACACTGAGCCAGACTCTAAGACGCCATTTGGAAATTAAGCCAGGGTGGAGGAGAACAGAGATGGAAAGAGATACAAAGTGACTGGGTTCCTGTGACAACGTGAGTATAAATCTGTCTTTGGGTTTCTCAGTTACGAGAGCCAAACTTCTTGGTTTTGCTGAAAGGTGTTAGTGTTATTTCTCTCTGTCACTTGCAACCAAGAAAATCCTGACAGACACAACCCATAAAATTATCAGTGTAGGGTTGGGAACATAAAAGCAAGCACACTTGGAACTAGAAGATGGCATAATGGTTATGTCGTTGGACTCCCATGTAGTCGACCCTGGTTCAAGTCCCGGTCCTAGCAGCTTAAAACTCATGCCAGACATATGTGTATGCATGCCCAAAATCCCAAGAGGAGAATGGAGGAGAAGGGATTGAGGCATAGCCATCCCCCTAGGTGGTGATGTCTCTCTATCTCTCTCTCTCTCCAGAGAGTACACATGCCCTATAGCAAAAATCTCTCTCTAAAACAAAATTGAAGAAATAAGCACACTAATTTTTGTATTTTTGTTCCCTTCATTTAATCCTCCTTACATCTGTGAGATGTGAGTATGTAGGGGGGGGATGGTTATTGTCCTATAAAAGAGGTGGTGCAGTTCTACCCTTGTTAATGCTGAATGACTTTCCCCAGATCTTCTAGCTAGTCGATGATCGAGCTTGGAGTTGACTTGGGAGACGGGGCAAGTCCACAAGAATGGCACACCGAAACATGGCCCTTGGTCAGGCCCGTTTACTGAGATTGTCTTGAGGATAATTTTAGAAAATAGTTTCAAATAGTTTCTGTTAATATCTGTTACATTCTGCTCTTGGTAATATTTACAGATTCTCATACTAACAGAGCAGGGGGTAAAATGCCCATAAGAAACAAATTCAATTGGTCAATAAGAATTTATTAATTGCTTAGAAACTGCTCCTTCAGCTCCCACCTCACTTCCTCAGCGTCTGCACCTCAGTTCTCCAGAGCTGCCCACTGAATCCCTATCTGAGAGCAGACTTTGGCAATAGTTGCTACAAAAATCAGTGCTGGCACAGGTAGCAGTTATTCTTTCTAAAGAATTTTTTTTTTTTACCATTGTTTATAATTATTATTAGTATTTTCCAATTTGACCAGAGAGACAAAAAGTGAGAAAGCAAGCCACCAGTTCTGAGACTTGAACCACAGTCAGCCACGTGGGAGTCCAGCGCCTTTAACCATCATGCCCCTGCGGGCCCCACAGATTGCATTTAAATAGCCCTGAACTGCCTGTTTCCAAGCGTGAGTCATTCTCCCGGCCTGGATGTCCCAGTGTTGAAAAATGCCTGAGGATACTGAGACAGGCAGACTGACTGACTGGTTTCTTTTCCTGTTCATCCCCAAGTCTCCTGCTAAGATGCAAATATCTCTTACTGGAAAGCTTGGCACAGACTTGCCTTATTCATTCATGCATGCAATAAATACTGGTCATGAACCTACTATGTGTCAGATACTGGGCTGGACTCTGAGGGTTCAAAGCCCACAAATACTTCCCATCTTCCCCAGAAGTAAGACTTTTTAAAGAGAGACTGACATAGATAAGAGCAGAGATCTAAAGCAATTTAGATGCTGGGATAAAAATGTATACAGAGCGCGATGAGGAAAAACACAGGTGGGGTCAGTTCCGCGGGTTGGGGTTTGGGGGTGGGGGACGGGAAAGGTTTATAGAGGATTGGTGCTTAACCTGAGTCCTGAAATCCCTTCTCCTCCATTCTCCTCTTGGGATCTTGGGCACGCAACCACAAGCACCCCGCGTGAATTTAAGCCACCAGGTCCAGGACTCAAACTGTGGTCGACTATATGGGAGTCCAGCGACATAGCCATTATGCCAACTACTGGTCCCTCACCAGAAAAATTTGGACCAAGAGTCTAAAAGGACAAGCTGGACACTGTTGTCACAAGAAAGGAGAATCGACAAACCTTCATTTCATCACTAGCTTGACAGTGACCAACACTAGTCAGGGCTCTGCATGACTAGCTCCCAGTCAGAGCCCACGAAGGCCAAATTCGGGTCATTGCACCTGTAAGCAGTCATCTTTTCTGGAGTCCACGCTGGGAAAGGTTTCCTCTTCATTCCTACTGGAGAGTCCCAGCCTTTGGGTGCCAGCGAGCAGCTACAGTCTTTTTATCCTACCTATTTGGAACCTTTTTATCCTACCTATTTGGAACCTGGTTATTAGTTAGGAGCGTCTCCTAGGACCAGGCTTCAGGTTTGTGCAGTGGCCTCGCCTCTGAGCTGTGGAAACCTCTTTCTCCTTGCTTATTGCGTGTGATCCTCACAGCTAATACTCTCATGTTTGGTACAGGTTTTTCCTTTTCTAGAACGTTCTGACATGTGTATAGTTCCCCATAACATGTCACCTTTTCTATACAGATAAAGGGAGCTATAAGAGAGGTTTTCTTTTCTTTTCTTTTGGAGAAGTTTTTGCTACAGGGTGTGTGAACTCGACAGAAAGACAGAGACAGAGAGACAGAAAGCGAGAAATCACCCCCTTCCCCCCAAGGAGGATGGCCACACCGCAATCCCTTCTCCTCCATTCTCCTCTCGGGATCTTGGGCATGCATGCACACACGCCTGGTGTGAGTTTAAACCACCAGGTCTGGGACTTGAACCACGGTTGGCTACCTAGGAGTTCAGTGACATAGCCATTACGCTAACTATAATTATATTACTGTGATTACATTTTCTAAGGCTTCTAGAAGCCTCCTTATATATGTATGTGCATATATAGAGATATACACAGACACATATACATGTCTCATATATACATATGTACATATATGTGTAGGTTCATTTTTAAGTAGGTATAATTTTGTTTTCAATGTATTTATAAACTTTATCATTAGTGTTAAAATAACAAATATATGTGTTTTTTAAAGTCTCAATAAAAATATTATGGAAGGAAATAACAATAAAAAAACCTCTCTCCTAAGATTCACTGAATAAAGTGATTTGTATTTCCTTCTTTACATTTTTCTGTAAAGAATTAATTTTATTTCATTCATAAATTTACTTTCCATCATGAATAGATATTTTGTTTCATAATAGGAAATAAGGTGAATAAAGCACAATATTCAAAAAGAACCAAACCGGGCCAGCCAGTGGCACAGTGGCCAACGTGGCTGGATCTCAGACGGTCAGCTGTGCAGTCTGGAAAATATGCCAGGCACTTGCGTGCACCCAAAGTCCTAAAAGGAGAAATGGAGCAGAGGAGATTAGGGATTATGGCATGACCATCCTCCATGGTGAGCACTTTCTCACTTTCCCTCTCTCTCTCTGGTGAGCACATGCATCCTCTGGCAAAAAAAAA
>NW_006199712.1:3070524-3087815 GCF_000334495.1 Tupaia belangeri chinensis
AGGAAGGAAGGAAGGAAGGAAGGAAGGAAGAAAGATTCAAACTTACCACCATTCCCTTCATTCTCCTCTCGGGATCTTGGGCCACATGCACACGCACCTGGCATGAGTTTTAAGCTGGCAGAGCTGGGACTAGAACCACAGTCAATTACATGGGAGTCCAGTGACATAACCATTACGCTATCTGCTGGTCCTGCACCCAGCATAATTTTCAAGCCACCAGGTCCAAGTCTCCAATTCTGGAGTTGGCCCTGCAGGATCCGGCTGCCTTAACCTCCACTCCACCAGCCGACCTTTGCCTTTTAGTTATTACGAATAAAGCTACCGCAAACATTTGTGCGCAAGTCTTTGTGAAGACATTTTTCTTTCTCTCGGGCAAGTACTCGGAGGAGAAATAGCTAGGTTAGAAGTGTGTGTTTAACTCTGTGATCTGGGCAGGTGGGTATTTGACAGAACAGAGTGCTCATGTGTGCCAACCTCCTGGGCTCTCGTGTCCACACTAACAAAAAGGGAACAAAATCTACCCTGTCTAATTCCTCCACCTTTGTGGGGATCAGAAGGCCTAAGTATATTAATGCAGCCTAAAGAACTAAACAGCTCTGGAAAAGAGCTACAGGGGTTCTAAAGAAAGGGCGGTAAGCGTGAGGGTTGAAGGACTTAGAGAAGATCAAAGGGAAAAAGCTCTCTTCTAATGCTCAGTCAAATCTGCTAATCAGTGTGGATGGACAGGTGGATGAATGGATAGGTGAGATATCCTCAAGGAATCAAAAATAGTGCAGGAAATGCATTGGACTTATTTGATGAGTGATTTTTTTTATAAAGAAGTTTTTGCCATAGGGCGCATGCGCTCGCCAGACAGAGAGAGAGAGAGACAGAGAGACAGAAAGCGAGAAATCACCCCCCAGGGGGGATGGCCACACCGCAATTCCTTCTCCTCTATTCTCTTCTTGGGATCTTAGGCACACATGCACACGCGCCCGGCGTGAGTTTTAAGCCACCGGGTCCGGGACGCAAACCGCGGTCGACTACATGGGAGTCCAGCGACATAGTCATTATGCTAACTGCTGGTCCCAATGAGTGATTTTTTTTTTTTCGTAATCACATTAGCATGAAGAAGGACCCAAACAACTTTGTGGTGTGTACTGTCTCGTTTAGGTGTTCAGCTGAGGTAACGGCAACAAGTGACGATGTGGTCCTGCAATCAAGGTAATGCTTCTGTCAAGAACAGGCCCCCCTTGCCAGCAGGTAGTGTGGTGGTTGAGGCACTGAACTCCCATATGGCCAGCTGTGGTTCAAGTCCCAGACCTAGCAGCTTGAAAAGCATGCCAGGGAGTCAGCAGGTGGTGTAGTGGTTGGGATCATGGACTCGCACATGGCCAACTCGCACATGGTGCGAAGATTCCCTGTCCACCCAGGCTTCTCTATTATTCAAACCTGAAGTTGTTTTAATTCTCTGTAGAGCTCTTAGCACGGTGGATAGTTTTCATGTATCTCTTCGTTTACTTTCTTGTTATCCATCTTCCCCACTGGAAAATATGCTCCACTAGAGCAAAGACTGTCATATTTACTCCCCTATCCCCAAAGCCTTACTGTTACATAACAGAAACCCAATAAGTACCTCAATGAATAAATGAGAGAGGGAATGACAGGGAAGCATGCCAACACAGCACCCCACTGGATTGCTCGAGCAATCACCCACAATAAACTGAGAAGACACTGAAAGTGACTCAGGTTAGTGTCAACTGGCAAAAGACTAGACTTTCTACTAGATGGGACTCGAGACACATTTTAATTTCAGCTCTGGAGGAATTTGAACAGTTAAATTTTTGTGACCCCTACATTTTTGAATCACGTGAGACTCATACATGCTGCATGGTTGAGAAAATGAATTTTTTTTATTCATGTAGCAATTATTCCATTAAAATTAGCATCCGATCTGACTGGATAAGATTCTGCTGATAATTTCAGCAATAGGACTAATATGGTAGTGTCACTAATATATAACATTGGCTCAAACTAAATACGAAATTATTGGGTCATTGGAAAAGTCATGATGTGTTTTCCTATGCAAAAATGTGTCATGACTTTTTCAGTGACCTAATATTTTTGATATTTTTAAATTGCAGAGTTCTACATAAATTTTTAAATTTTGGAAATATAGCTTTTTTTTTTTGAGAGAGAGGTTTTTGCTATAGAGCGTGTGCACTTGCCAGAAAGAGAGAGACAGAGAGACAGAAAGTGAGAAATCACCCCACAGGGGGGATGGCCACGCCGCAATCCCTTCTCCTCCATTCTCCTCTTGGGATCTTGGGCATGCACGCACACATGCCCGGCGTGAGTTTAAGCCACTGGGTCTGGGACACGAACCACAGTCGATTACATGGGAGTCCAGCAACATAGCCATTATGTCAATTGCTGGTCCCTAGAAATATAGCTTTAGAAAAAAGTCTTTGGTTGTTTAAAATCTCCTCTGAAAATATAATTAAAGATGTGTTTCTTAACTTTCAAATATACTTTCCTTTTTTATTGAGAGAGAGATACTTACCACAGGGTGAGTGCACGGAGACTGAAGACAAGAAGTCACCCTGCAGGGGTGGCCACATTGCAATCCCTTCTCCTCCATTTCCCCCTCAGGACTTTGGGCACACACGCACATGCACTTGAGTGAGTTTAAGCCACTGGGTCTGGGACTTGAACTGCAGTCAACTATGTGGGAGTCCAGTGATGTAACCATTACACCATCTGCTGGTCCCTATACTTTCCATTTTTTATAACTCTAAGTTCTTTTATCTTTACTTGGATAAGTAAAATATAGAAGTAAAATAAAATGATTTCATTTCATTCTAAAAACCTGAATGTAATCTGGCCAAAAGCTCATTTCCAAGAGGAAGCGTAAAACCTCCAGGTGATTGCCATTTTGAAATTCTAACTGACCTAAAGTCAGTCTTTCCCTTTGGGCTTTAAATGGCAAATATGGGGGGTGAGGAGGGGCAGACTACCTGTCTTCTCACCGAAGCAAGAATAAATAAAGGGAGGAAAAGAAGGATCAAGAGAGGAAGGAAAAGAGGAAGAGAATTCTCATAGCAAAGAGAGACGTTGCATCTGCTAAAGTCAAACACGCTACCTTAATGTTTTGTAAGCAGAATCTGTTTGACTATCCTGTACAGTCCTGCCGGGCCAAGTTCGCTTAAAATCAAATTAGTCATCTAGAGCAGCCCTGTCCAATACCTGTGACTCCTGAGCATTCAAAATGTGTCTAGTGAGGGACCAGCAGTTGGCATAATGGCTATGTCACTGGACTCCCACGTAGTCGACCATGGTTCAAGTCCCAGACCTGCGTTTCAAATCATGCTGGGCACATGTGCGTGCGTGCCCAAGATCCCAAGAGGAGAATGGAGGAGAAGGGATTGCGGCGTGGCCACCCCCTTCCCCCCCAAGGGGGGTGATTTCTCGCTTTCTGTCTCTCTGGTGAGCACACCTGCCCTATAGCGAAAAAAAAACCCCCCCATGTAAGAAAAAAAAAAAAAAAAAAAAAAAAAAAAAAAAAAAAAAACTCTCCAAAAATAAGTGTCCGTCTATTGTGAATAAACTAGATTTTTTTTAACTTAGATTCATTTTCATTAATACAAATTTAATCCAAGTAAAATAGCTTCGTGTGGCTAGTGGCTACCATATTGGACCGTATAGATCTGAAAACACTAAGTAATCACAGTTATGTTTCAAAATAAATTCCCACAATGGAGCTAGTCACTTGAACAGGTAGCAATCCAACCTCAAGAAAAATAGAGAAGCAGCAGGTTAAAGATCCCGCCACCTTCTAGGCTCTTCATTGTATCAAATTTTCTCATGTTTCCCTTTTTGGAAGCCAAGAAGAAAGTTTCCCTTGTTTCTTCAGTGATTTTTTTTTTTTTTTTTTTTTTGGGAGATAAGAGGGGAAGAAAGCCCAACCACCAGATCTTCATCTGAAATACTATCCACTATTTCCCACTCAGACACACTTTTTTTTTTCTCTGAAGAGTTCAGTTGACACTTTCTCGGTGTGATAATTTTGAAGGTGGAGAGCTAGTTGCCTGGTGTGTTGCTGGGTAAAGTATTTTGATTTACCTGAGTTCTCAGACCTGCTAGAGCTACTATTGAGATGGCAAACTGGAGAAGAGTTCAATCGAGTGCAGCTGAGTCATACTTATTTTGGAGAAAATCGTGTGGTTTTGTAGGGGTTGTGTTTTGTTGTGTTTTTTTTTGTAGGTTTTTGCCATTGGGTGTGAGCATTTGCCAGACACAGAAAGTGAGAAGTCACCCTTGAGGGCTGGGGGGAGCCACGCTGCAATCCCTTCTCCTCCATTCTCTTGGGATTTGAGGCACATGCACATGCCCATGCCCAACTGCCATGATTTTTAGGCCAACAGGCCCAGGACTCGAGCGAGGGTCAACCACGCGGGAGTTCAACACCTTAACTACCACGCCACCTGCTGGCCTCTGTAGCTGTTCTTTTTAAATTTATTTTTCTCATCTGGTACTATGTCTGTATGTTCTTGTCCCCCACAAAGTTCAAATGTGAACATCTTAGCCCTCAAAGTGACGGCATTAGGAGGTGGGGACTTTAGAAGGTGACGAGATCACGTGGGCAGAGCCCTCATGAATGGATAGTCCTCTTACACAAAGGGGCCCAGAGCGCTGCCTTGCCCCTTCCATCATGTGGACACAGCAAGGAGGTGACATCCTTCAGGGCCGTGCCCTCAGCAGACACAGTATCTGCTAGTACGTTGATCTTGAACTTCCCAGCCCTCAAAAACTAAAAGAGAAATACATGCATGGCTTATAAGCCACTCACCCAGTCTATGGAATTTTCCTGATAGCATTCCAACAGACTAAGGCACTGGGCTTTCTTTTCCTCTGCTATAAGCCTTTTGTTAATAGTTTTACAGGTGACCCTAGAACAATGTGTTGGAATTGCAGGGATCTACTCGCGTGCAATTGTTAATACATATATTAAAAAATATAAATAAATGTATTTTCCAATAACATTTCCTTGTCTCTAGCTTACTTTATTTTAAGAACAGAGTGTATAATATGTGGAGAAAGGTCTTCAAAAAGTTCACGGAAAATGCATGTCATGAGACACTGCAAGAATTTCGAATGTATTTGCACCAAAATAAACTCGTACTTTAATTCCAGTGTTCCAGTATACAAGATATATGTTAATTGCCTATTTATGTTATTGGTAAGGCTTCTGGTCAACAGTAGGCTATTAGTAGTTAAATTTTTGGGTGAGTCAAAAGATGGATGTAGGGGCCAGGTGGTACAGTTGTTAAGAGACTAGACTCCCACCTGGCTGATTGTGGTTCGGGTCCTGGACCTGGTGGCTTAAGAATCATGCTAGGAGGGACCAGTATATGGCATAATGGTTACATTACTGGACTCCCACATAGTTGGAGTGGTTCAAGTCCCAGATCCGGTGGCTTAACTCACATAGGGCATGTGTGTGTGTGTGCCCAAGATCCTGAGAGGACAATGGAGAAGGGATTGAAGTGTGGCCATCCTCCCTGGAGGATGATTTCTCCCTTTCTGTTTCTCTTTGTCTTTCCCACAAGTACACACACCCTATAGCAAAAACCTCTCCCCAAAAAGAGAGAGAGAGAGACAATCATGCTGGGCATGTGTGTAGGTGCCCAAAACCCCAGGAGGAGACTAGGGAAGGGCTTGCGGGGTGACCATCCAGAGGGGAGGGGTAATTTCTCACTTTCTCTCTCATTGTCTTTCTCTCTGTCTCTCTAGCGAGTGCACTCACCCTATAACAAAAACCTAGGGAAAAAAATTATATGTCGATTTTAGATACACACTCTCCCCCTACTACATGGTAAAAGGGTCTTCTGTATTCTTTTTTAAGGAAAGAAGACACGCAACCCGAAGGGTATCCTTACACTGGGTCATGAAATGAGCATTTAGAAGACTGGGTGATGCGGGGTGCCAGCTGTGCAGGTACTTCTACCCCCGACTGCTGCTGTGAGTCAGAGGGGAAAAAGGAATCAGAGGCCTCAGGCACAGAGACAGGCATCGTCACAAATACCCCACAGTCCAGTGTCGTGGCCTGACGAAACCGGGAAGCACACAGGTTGGCCACGCTGCAATCCCTTCTCCTCCATTCTCCTCTTGGGATCTTGGGCACGCACGCACATGCGCACATGTGCCCATTGTCAGTTTCAAGCTGCTGAGTCTGGGACTTGAACCGCAGTCGACTACATGGGAGTCCAGCAATGTAACCATTATGCCATCTGCTGGTCCCTGAGACTAATTTTTAAGAAATAACTTGAAAGAGCATTCTCTACAGTGAGGACAGTAACCAGGCCTGTTACATCCAATGCTGTGCCCCTAGGACATCGGTAGCACTCTGCACCACGCAGAGCAGGCTCGTGACAACTTATGGAAGGAAAGGAGAGAGGAGGGAGGGAGGGAAGAAGAGGTGAGGAAGGGAGGAGAAGAAGAGAATGCTAAAAAATAAATAAATAAATAAGCAACAATTACAAGGGAAAACATTAAGCAGAAAAGGGTGGTCAGCTTGAAATTTAGAAAACGGAATTCCAAAGACTGAGCATTCATTAGTGTGTCTCCAGCATCATCTTGGAGAGACACGTGTGCACACACAGATGCATGCACACACCTGTACATGCCTCCATGTGCATAAATGATAGCAGGTGGATGTAAGAATCATATACATATACCTACATGCCTGTTATTTTCCTTGGAATACCCAGTATAAACAAATAATACCTGCATATGCCACAAAGGTGGACATAGGGAAATAAAGCAAACAAAACGTTCTCCAGATACTCCCAGTGGAAGTATTGCCAACTGAGAAAACAGAGGCTACTGCCAGTTTGAGGCACAGAGACAGCGCTTCTGTCGCCAGAGTTCCCATTTGTACCGTGGTCCTACAGGATCTGTCTTTAGCATCTGATACCCCCCAGTAAAGGAAGTGTCCATTGCAATGTCTCTGAGAAAAGGCTCCGGATTCTGTCAAGGGCTGTAATTCTATTAAATCCAATCGAACAGGGATTTGTCTCATGGTGATTTTTAAAATTAGTTAACATGAAATACCTACAATAAATAGATAGGTTGGTGTGCAAGCATTTTGGTTTTGTTTAGAAATGATCGAGAATGATGCTTGGGATCGACAGGTGGCGTGGTGGTTAAGGGTGCTGGACTTGGCATGGCCAACTGCAGTTCGAGTCCTGGACCTAGAAGCTTGCTCTCTCCCTTTCCCTTTCTCTCTCTTTCTCTGTCTCTCTCTGGCCAAATTAAATATAATAATAATAACAAATGGAATGAAATAAATAAATAATTTTTAAAAAAGAATTTATCAAGAATGATGCTTAGAGCTGGCAGGTGACGTGGTAGTTAAGGGCGCTGGACTCCCATGTGGCCAACTGCAGTTCAAGTCCCAGATCTGGCAGCTTGTTTTCTTGCATTCTCACTTTCTGTCTCTCTCTCTCTCTCTCACTCTGTCTTTCTCTGGTCCAATTTAAATAAATAAATAAAGTAAAATAAAATAAAATAACTAAAAAAAGAATGTCTTCTTTTGCAATTAGTAGGAAAAGAAGGTGTGTTCCGAGTTCTCAATGTTTCTTAGGGGAAAAAATGAGACTTTTGCTGCTTACTTCAAAGTGTTTATAGGTCTGTAAAATGTTCTTGGAACCTGAGGGCAGGCCCAGCTGCCAAGGTACGGGCAGCAGGATGCTGCTGTGCAGTATGGGAACCACATGGGAGTCCAGGGTCGGGTCTCAGGTTACTGGACTGTACCATGTATGCCCATCTTCCTGGCTGTTTGGAAAGCTGGCGGGAGGGTCATGGCAGAATGAGACCCTATAGAGGTTAACCTCCATCCTCTACAAAGGAAATAGCAATAAACTTACAAAAAAAATTTTTTTGAGAGCAAAACTCTCAGGCACATACCTTAAACTAGTTTTTCTAATATTATGGATTTAGAACTATGTTTATAGTCACATATACACATATATGTGCATATGTATGTAAATATATACATACACAGTTTTTTTTCTTTTCTTCTTTTTAACATGTGTTTGTGTGTGTGTGTGTGTGTGTGTGTGAGAGAGAGAGAGAGAGAGAGAGAGAGAGAAAGTACCCCCAATGGAGCATGGTCACACTGCAACCTTTTTTTCCTCTATCCCATCAGCATTTGGGCACACATGCAGGCATCTGGAATGATTTTCAAGACAGTATAGCCAGGATTTGAATCATGGCTGGTCTTGCGGGGTCCAGCTCCCAGTGTACTGAGCTTAACTACTATTCTATGGGGCTAGTCTTCTACACATATTTCCACCACATGTTATATATATACACACACACAACTATATATACACATGTATGTATATATGTATGTGTGAATGCACTTGTAAATTTTGCTATCCTTTTAAGCTCAAAACTCTAAATAATCTCATGATAACTCAGTCTCATAGTTCTTCTAATGTCATTGTATGCATATAATAATTAGTTGGATAATGCCTTTTAAATAGTTACCTTACTTCTGGAGAAGCAATAACCCCTAAGTAATTTTGCAGCACATAAACCGGGCTCAAATGAAAAACAAATTCTTTCATTCCAGGTGTTTAATAAAAGATGAGTGTGAATCTTTTCCTTGAGGAACAAATAAAGAGATAGTTAAATTGAGGGAGACTGTTAACTCTGCCTATATTAGAATGAAGTTCTCCAAATGGCAGTTTAGAAGAGCAATGAGTCAACTGTTACTTGTGAATGGAGTTAGGGTAGAAAAAGATCCATTATCAGTCCTTTTGGGAAGTCATTGTTCTAAGTTGGTCCTTTATTACAGTAAGGTTGACACTAAAATCATTATCATTGATCTTCCATATTGGTAACTTCTCTAAAAAGCAAAGAAACAGAAGTACTTGGAATTAAATTTCTGGATTTGAATTTTCTCATTTATCAGTAATTTTATCATTGAAGAGACACTGGGAAGGAAGGGGAACTGAAGGGGCATTAGTGCTGTGTTTGTGTGACAAAGTTAAAGATGGTTTATTCCGTTCTCTCTTTTAAAAACAATTCCCAGACCTTTTTTTTCTTTTTTTTCTTTAAACAATGAACATGTACTTAGTTTTTGGGTTTTTGTTTGTGTGTGTGTGTGTGTGTATGTGTTTTCTAAATAATGAGCAGGTACTTAGTTTATACCTCAAGAAACTTTTTCTTATAAACAAAGAGATTAAGAGATGGTTACTAAAGATGGAAGCCCACCCAGCTTAAATGAGACCTTCAGTTTTCAATCCTTGGTGTGGGTTAGGGTCCAGTTGCTAATTCAAACTCTTGCATCGACAATCAGTTAGTGAGGAGGTACGGGGACCTCAAGATCATTTGGGAATAAAGGGATTTGGGCTACACCTTCTGGTACTCTGGGTATTTCTTGCCTCAGACTCCTGGCCCCTTGCTAGTACCCAGTGTCTATGGTATCCCCTGCATCTTAGGGGCCCAGAACTGCCCCAAGTGGCTCCATTGTGTTGCCTCTCTTTTAGATAGCTGCCCATTTGGTATGAATCGTGATTGTGACAGTGAGTCCTGGTGAGGCAGCTACAAATGGACCCAATAGGCTACATGGGTCAACCTATGGGATGTGGTGAGTAAATCTAACTGACTCAAAGAGATTCATTACTTAGCATTGATAATAATCCTTCTTAAAGGCAAATAATAAAATAATCCCAAAGTGATTTGGTTTGATTCAATGGTGGTGTTAATTGTACGCCTTACGCCATGTCCTTGGTATTATTCATGGCCCACACCTTGAGGTATTTTTAAGGTCAAGTACAATTTCTGATGAAAACTTGTCCTTGTATCTCTTCTCACACCCCAGTGCTCTCTGTCTTATGTGGTAAAACCCAAGATTCTCAACAGTCTTTGTAAAGTCACATTCAGTAAAGCTCTTAGGAGCACCAGCTGGTGTCACTCCAGGCCTGACAAGGAACCAAGACCAGACCTCTGCAGACCAGACCTTGGCAGGGGCCCACATTCCCGGCACTGTTACTGCAAGGTCACGCTGACCCAGAGAGTAGAATACAAGGACACAAAACAAGCACAAGGGCTCACAGTCCAAACTAAAACAGAAACCATAAAACATTTAGTACATGCAAAATGTGGCAGACAGTCTCCCAAAGTAACTTAATCAGTTGCCCTATAAAAAGATCCCCCTCTTTTCTGATGGCTGGGCTGAGGCATCTCTGGCTTTAGACATCTGGGTGCCCTTGCTCAATAAACTTTCCTTTTTCTCTTGAGCTGATGCCTCCTGAATCTTACTGTGAGAGTCTTTTTCAAATTCTAG
Source organism: Tupaia belangeri chinensis (assembly GCF_000334495.1). NCBI lineage: Eukaryota > Metazoa > Chordata > Mammalia > Scandentia > Tupaiidae > Tupaia > Tupaia belangeri. The sequence goes on from NW_006199712.1 coordinate 3,080,861, forward strand.
GAGGTCCATGCCCATGTGGAAGGTGAGTGACCTGTTGTTCTGAACCATTTACGTCAGGCTAGTCCCTCCTTTCTTAGGAAAGCATTTTCTTACATGCTGGTTCCAGAGGACAAAAGAGGAGGAGAGGAATTCTTTCCTAAGATCTCTAGTAAAAGCCCTGGGAGAGCCCTCTGATCAGCCATTAGTCACAAACCTAATCTGGACTCTGGAGGAGCAGTGAAGAGTTAGTGTTTGTGGAACCACAAGGTGGAGGAAGGGAAGGTTCCCCAAGGAAAGGATCCTGGAGATCCTTTCTCCATGTGCCCTGAGCATTCCTGAGTCCCAAGAGAACTTTGAAGGGTTAGCAAGCAGTATTGGTTAAAAGTTTTGAGGCAGTCTGAGTTCAAATCCTAGCTTTTCCTTTACATAAGATAGGTCTTGGATTAGTGGTTAACCTTTAGAAACCTGAGAATTTTCACCTATGAAATGTTTGAGGACAGAAGTCTGAGTGCTTTTTCTTATTTCCAAAATCCCTTCCATAAAGCCTGGGGTGAGTCACTCCCACAAACATTAACAGACCATTTTGGCCCAGTTGATAACAGGACTCTTCCTACATCCTGTCCCTGGCATAGTATCTTTGTGATGGGTGAGTCATGCCCACAAGTATTAACAGACCATTTGACTCATTGACAACAGGATTTTTCCTACATCCTGTGGCATATACAAGCCCCCTTACCTCTGTTATAGTACACTCTTTGCTGATGCCTTCCCAAAACACAGACCTTCCTTTACAGCCACCAACCTGAGAATTGTAAAAAAACCCACCTATGACCTACAAGCCCCTGCTTCCAGATGTCCCACCTTTCTGGGCCAGACCAAAGGGAAAACTCTTTTCACTAAATTCTAAACTTGGTCTCTCACACTCAAAACCAAATAAAAGGAACTCCTGTATCTGATCACTTGAGAAAAATCATGTTTGCCTCTTCTCAGGGCCTGGTTACCTATATTCATGCTTAGAAACAAAACACACTAATCATTATTTCTGCACAGTGGGTTATTTCTGTGAACATGGTGATAGTCATTCTTATCTCTAGGGTTGTTATGAGAATTAAAACTAATATCATTATAAATCACTTAGCACAGTTCTTGTTGTATAATAAGTGCTCAGTAAAAGTCAGAGATGATGCCTACAAAGATAATGATGATGATAATAATGACACATTATGGAAGGCCTTTGTTGGACAAAGTTTCATTCCAAATCAACAAAATGCAGCGTCTCTTTTATGTTTAGTTTGGCCAGCTTTTATGTGGTTGCCTTTGACCCAAACAAAATCCCTGATCCCATCTAACATGGACAGGTGAGTAGAGTTGGTTTCATTCAACATATTATATTGTCTCAGCAACTGCCTATGTAAAGACCCCCTTGGACAGTTTTCCTTAGTAAGAGGATGCATTAGACAGTTTGAACTTTGCAAATCTCTGTCATGGACAGTAATCATACTTGTGAGTTCTCATTATTCCTACTATGTTTTGCATAGCCTTTTAAAATTATGTGATCCTCATCCCCTACACAGTATTGAATTCCTACCCTCTCTTGCAGCTGAGATCCAGGCACGCAACATAAACAGTATCAATCATATGCACTGGCATGACACTCTAATCAAAAGAGATCAACAGAAGTACAGATCCCGTCATAAGCTTTCATTCTGAGGTGGCAGCAGAAGTGACTGGACAGGAGTGTCACAGGGCCAGATTTCCCAGGGCAGAAGTGCACTGAGTTGCTCACAGCAGTGGCAACTTCAGTAAGTTTCAGTACCTACATTTAGTGCTTAGTCTTGGTGGTAGCAGTGGCAGATTTCTCACTAGGCCATTTCTGAGGTGAGGCTTTAGCCATTATTGCAAGAAAATGAGCCTCAAAACTCTTTCTCCAGTTCTCTCACTGGTAATGCGAACAACCTGCTATTTTTCTTTTTTTAAAAAGAATTATTTATTTATTTAATTTTTATTGTTATTATTATTTTTTAAATTTATTAAAGGGCACATGTGCTCACCAGAAAGAGGCAGAGAGAAAGAGAGGGAATGTGAGAAAGCAAGCCACCAAGTTCAGGACTGAAACCACGGTTGACCATGTGAGAATCCAGCACCTTACTACCACACCACCTGCTGGCTCCAACCTGCTATTTGAAACTGCATCCCTTTTACTGCTTGAACTAGCAGCGTGGACTCACTCAGTGGACACAGCTGTTCATAGCAAAGAAGGCTGGCCAATACAATTCTTCTCCACTGTTTTATTCTTGGAAGCAGAGGACCGGTATGTGCACAAGAATTCAGAGATTGTGGAGAGTTCCTACATGTTGGTAGGAACAAAAACCTAAATTCAGAAAATGCATTTCCATCGCTGCACTATTAATATCACAACTACACTATCATATTTTTTTCAGATAAAAAAACACAAGGAAATTCTAATTTGTTCGTTCTAAAGAACTACAGACACCATGGAAACATCAAGAACACTGTAAAGTCTCTAACTTGAGCTACATGAAAGAATTTCTATACTAATTGTTTTCCAGACGTTTTTCACAACTTTTATGCACTCGTAACACTTACGAATATAGAGACCTGGAAGGTGTCACATTCAAGGAAGCACAGACACGCCCAAGTCCAGAGTTGGCTCATGCCCCTAGAAGAACAATGCAAGGGGGTGTTCAGCTCTTTCCTATCATCTCTTCTCTCATCCTATCTCCTCAGTCAGAAGCACCGCCCTGGATTGGTGCTCAGGTACCTTCAAAATCATTGTTTATCCATATCTGTGGTTAATTATATTGGAAAGAAGTCACTTACTAATTTTAAATAGCCTGCAAATTTTCATAGTACATGTTGGAAAATGTTTAAGATTTTATCTTAAAAAATTAAACTGGGGCCAGCAGGTGGCATGGTGGTTAAGGTGCTGGACACTCCCACATGGCAGATCATGGTTCGAGTCCTGGACCTGGTGGCTTGCTTTCTCGCTTTCTCTCTCTCTCTGTCTCTCTTTGGTCAAATTAAAATAAATGAATGAATAAATAAAATTAGTTTTTTAAAAAATTAAACTGGATATTAGAAAATTAAGTATTTTATTTATCAAAATTTCAGTTACTTTTGAAACTATGTGTTAATTCTCGTAAAGAACAGAGAATGAATCTATATGGTTTTTTAGCATAATTTTCCTGACAAATGTGAATTATGGGGACCAGCAGTAAGAGTAACGACTATGTCGCTGGACTCCCATGTAGTCGACTGGTTCAAGTCCTGGACCCAGTGGACTTAAACTCACGCTGGGCACGTGTGCATGCGTGCCCAAGATCCTGAGAGGAGAATGGAGGAGAAGGTATTGCGGCATGGTCATCCCCCCGGGGGGTGACTTCTTGCTTTCCATCTCTCTGTCTCTCTCTTACAGGCTTCTCTATAAAACTTTACTGTTTAAAATCGTTCTTTTCCAAAGGGACTTTTGACAGGCAACCTTTTTCAATTTCTTTCCATCTTCGTTTACTGGAGTAATCATCTAAGTCTTTATATGTCAAAAAAAAAAAGTTTATCATTATACTTTTTCAACATCACTTGTGTATTACACGGAGTTATCTGTGGAGACAGATCAATAGGATACGTATAAATACACAAGAGGGGACTTACCGAGGAAATTACATGATTACGGTGGTGGATAAGTCCCGCGACAGGCTGATCTGTTAGCTGGAGCCTCTCTCAGAGACAGGGAAGCCAATGATGTAACTCACAGTCTGAAGCCAAAAGCCTGAGGGTGGGGGAGTGGGGAGTGCTGGTGTGAATCCTGGAATCTGAAGAAAGGTGAGCCTGAAGTTTTGTTGTTCGAGGCAGTAGACGTCTACCTTGCACTCTGTCGAAAGAGACCATCCGTCTTCTACGTTCTCTCTGGGCACCTGGTTGCTTGAACCCACTTAGTCTACCCACTTGTATGTTAACCTCTTCTGGAAGCACACCCACAAACACACCCAGAACCATATTTTATTAGGTTTCTAGGTATACCTTAGTCCATTAAGTTGACACCCAAAACTAACATCACGACTTGCATTCATTTTATGAAATTCTTGATCTTTTACAAGATCAGTACTGCAATATGGAAAGAATGTCTATTGGCTTGACATTGCATTTCAGGTGTTCACAGGTTGATGAATTAACAAGAGACTAGCTGACAAAGATGTTGATACATGGGACCCCGCTAATATTATGCAGTAAGGAATATTTAAATGGGGCCTAATTTCTTTTTTTTTCTTTTGAGAAGTTTTGCTATAGGGCACATGCGCTCGCCAGAAAGACAAAGTGAGACAGAGAGACAGAAAGTAAGAAATCACCCCCCAGAGGGGATGGCCAAGCCACCGTCACTTCTCCTGCATTCTCTTCTCGGGATCTCGGACATGCATGCACACATGCCTGGCGTGAGTTTAAGCCACCGGGTCCGGGACTTTAACCATGGTCGGCTACACGGGAATCCAGCGACATAGCCATTACGCCAACTGCTAGTCCCAGGGCCTAATTTTTTACCTTGTCAATTCATTGGTGAGTGTTTTCATAACCCATGACTTTGATTCTTTGTCCAACCTGGTAATTGCAAACACCAGATAATACATACTTCGGACGACAAGCATCACTTCACCTACCACTTTGCTGTTTTTCCTTTTTTGTCTGAGAACTTCCCCACAGGACTTTTATCCTATCTTCCTCTTCTTTTTTCCTACTGCCTAGAGTTCTGTAGCTCCCTGGCCATTATATTGGGGTTGTTGGTCAAATAATGACACATTTGTGTGCAGAAAAACATAGAAGAAAAGTGTCATGACTTTTCCAACAACCTGATTCTACATGGCAAGAATCCAAAAGTTGGTGTCACAGAGATGACCCTTACACACATCTTTAGAGTCTGCTTGGGCCTGTCTCAGCTTTAACACATGAAACTTCTCAGGACATTTAAGGTTTATAATTTTGGTCAGAACTGCAGTTCCAAGTCAAATAAGTGCTTTTAAGGGCAAATAATATGGGTCTTAGTAAACTTTTAGAATCACATGGTAAGATCAAAGCTTTTCTTCTGGGTCTCAACAACAGAACAATCCATGTTGGAATCTTAACCTTTCGGGAGGATATGAGCACAGTCTGTAAATTAGGAAAAGAAAATACTATTGCAGATGTATGTTCAGATAGCTTTCTATCTACGTAGGCATGTTTAATACTTCTAAAATTTTTATTTTAAATTTTAAAAACTGAGCTTTCATGCTAAGAATGAAGTATTTTCTGGCCACAAGGACTCCAGATCATTACCAGAAAGTGAATTGAGCAATATTTTCACTTTCTAATTTAAAACTATGACTCTTTAATAAACTATTATCTAAAACTCTTTCACTATTGGATAGCCTTTTCTTGAAATGTTTGCAAAATAAACAATCTCTTTTTTCCCCTCTTCACTGTTTTAAGTACATTTTTATTGGGTTGAGGGTGTAAGTTTCAGAATATAATGTGGTTTGCCAAATTCTGTAATCCCTTTTTTATTTTTTTTAATGTCATGCAGGGTGTGGTGCCTTTGGAGAATATTTTTTTAAGTTGTAGTTCATAATGTTTTTTTCCTTCACGTTCTCAGAAATGGTGAAATAATCTAAACCTTGCAGGGAAATTTTGGTTCCTAGCATCAGTTCCTGGGGTCCCCACTGCTGAAAGTCAGATCATTTCCTGTGGCCACTTTTACTTCTTCCCTTGCCAGATGTGTTTATGTTCTTAACATTATAAGCTCATTATTGAAAATGAAGTCTTGATAAATACCACTTTAATGCTTTTTTTTCCCCCTTAGGAAGGTGAAAATAACTTGGAAGGAACAGCATAAACGCCGCACCAAAATGAAGTTGTATCTCCCATGGGTAGTGTGGTTATTGAAAATCTCAATGAATCCATTCTGTTCTTGTTATCCTTTTATTAATCCCTGATTATTGAGAAGTACTTAACAAAATAAGGTTTAATATTTTCTTTAATTAAATAAAGGAAAGCCATGAACTTCACAAAGTTGGAATTGTCCTTCTTAGAAAAGCAAATTCTTGGGTTGGGCAGGTGGCCTGGTGGTTAAGGGTTCCACATGGCCGACCACCCTTGAGACCCCGGCCTGGCGGCTTGCTTTCTCACTTTCCCTCTGTGTGTGTGTGTGTGTGTGTGTGTGTGTGTGTATGTGTGTGTGTGTCTGGTCAAATTAAAATAAATAAATAAAGTTAAATAAAATAATTCTTTTTTTAAAAAAAATTCTCTGTACATCTTAACTTTTCAGTACTAGGGAGAAAAGCTGTTGGAAAAGAGCTTCTAAGACCAAAGAGACGCCAGCAGAGTTAGTCCGATTTTCAGAACATGACATATGACGGTGAGATCGGATGATCTGGGTTCTGCTCTCGTTTATCTAACACATAATGACAACTCACTCACAAACCGTTTGCCTGAAAACGCTGGTCTCAAACCCGTTGCAGAAACCATCGCCCCAGTCACTCTCCGGCTCCAGCACAAGCAGAGACGAATCTGAGATTCTGTGCGTGCTTAAAGGACAAGAATAAGAGGAGTTAAATTGTGATACGATCCCTCTTCTACTTTCCCAAGGTCTGGGTGTTTGAGGTGGAGACACACACACGCACAAAGGAAGGAGAAGGAGGAGGAGGAGGAAGCCCAGGTTTCCAGCAGGCAGCAGTCGCTAACACCTATGTAAAACCAACTGGGGGAAACCCAGACGCCCAAGCAAACCCAGACGCCCTCCCTGGAATCTCCTGTGGACCGGGGAGCCAGGGGCCGCTTGGGTACCACTGGGCAAGGGTGTCCCCTTCCCGATCTCGCACAGTCCCTACCGGCAGGATGTGAGAGGGCCCCAGGTCCCGGGGTGCAGGGAGGGGACGCGCGCCCGCCCCAGGAGAGGAGGCGGCTCTGGCCTCGGGGGCGCCCCCCCCGCCGG
>NW_006199712.1:3088536-3089624 GCF_000334495.1 Tupaia belangeri chinensis
TGTGTGTGTGTGTGTGTGTGTATGTGTGTGTGTGTCTGGTCAAATTAAAATAAATAAATAAAGTTAAATAAAATAATTCTTTTTTTAAAAAAAATTCTCTGTACATCTTAACTTTTCAGTACTAGGGAGAAAAGCTGTTGGAAAAGAGCTTCTAAGACCAAAGAGACGCCAGCAGAGTTAGTCCGATTTTCAGAACATGACATATGACGGTGAGATCGGATGATCTGGGTTCTGCTCTCGTTTATCTAACACATAATGACAACTCACTCACAAACCGTTTGCCTGAAAACGCTGGTCTCAAACCCGTTGCAGAAACCATCGCCCCAGTCACTCTCCGGCTCCAGCACAAGCAGAGACGAATCTGAGATTCTGTGCGTGCTTAAAGGACAAGAATAAGAGGAGTTAAATTGTGATACGATCCCTCTTCTACTTTCCCAAGGTCTGGGTGTTTGAGGTGGAGACACACACACGCACAAAGGAAGGAGAAGGAGGAGGAGGAGGAAGCCCAGGTTTCCAGCAGGCAGCAGTCGCTAACACCTATGTAAAACCAACTGGGGGAAACCCAGACGCCCAAGCAAACCCAGACGCCCTCCCTGGAATCTCCTGTGGACCGGGGAGCCAGGGGCCGCTTGGGTACCACTGGGCAAGGGTGTCCCCTTCCCGATCTCGCACAGTCCCTACCGGCAGGATGTGAGAGGGCCCCAGGTCCCGGGGTGCAGGGAGGGGACGCGCGCCCGCCCCAGGAGAGGAGGCGGCTCTGGCCTCGGAGCCAGCCCTCCTGCTGCCAGAGAACAAACGGGATATTCAGCCGTGGCCTGCGGCTGCCAGAGCGGCTCCTCGGGGGAAATTAAGCGTCGAGTCAGCCCGCATCGTAATCGCCTTTAAAAGCGCCCCGCCCGCTGCGGCGCACACCCGGCTACCTGGCCGCCCTGTGTGCGGGAGCGGAGTGCGCGCGCGAGCCCTGTTGGTGCCAGTGTGAGCCGGGTGGGCTGGGGTGCGTGCCGGCGGCGCGCCGCGAGGGTGTGAGCCCCGAGCGTCTACACCCGCCATGAGGAGCGCGAGCGCCTGGGTCCCGCTCGGCCTGCTGT
>NW_006199712.1:3089643-3112163 GCF_000334495.1 Tupaia belangeri chinensis
CGCCCCCGGGTAGGTAACGCGCCCCCCCGCCCCGGCTCCCGCCTTCCCCTCTCCCTCCATCCTTGCAGCCTTGCCTGCTGCTTTGCTCAACTCGCTTCGCGGCGCCCGGCTGACCCAGCGCGCGACCCTGCGTTCACCCCGGGGGTTGGCCTCGACCGCCCCCGCGTGGGTGGCGCCCAGGACCCCGGGAACGCGCCTGGCCGCAGGGCTGTCCCCGTGTCCCCTGCCCGGCCTGCGGGGGGGCCCTGCAGCTGGCCGGGCCACCACGTGGCGGGGGCTCAATCCGACTTGCGTCCTCTCCCCAGATGTTCACGGAGGTAGGGGAAAGCCCTTGGGCCCACATCTGCGGACTGGTTACTGCAGTTTTCTTCCCCAGAGAGGCTTTGCCCAGAGACGGAAACCTGGGGGAAAGCCCGAGTCGCCAGGCGCCCAGGGAGCCGCTGGGGAAAGTTAACTCTTCGCCAACCTCCGGGCGGCCCAAGACCTGGGAGGCAGGACTCGCCCCACAGCCAACTTTGGCATCTGCCCTTCCACCTCCAGCAACGCTGGCCTCCCCTTTTCAGTGGGAGTCTGCCAATGGCCAGCGATTTTCAGAAAAGGGAAGGAGAACTAGGCATCTCTCCAGATCTAGAAACTTAAAAAACAAAAACAAAAACACCTTTTTAATATTAACCCGTAGCCCGTCTGACTTTAACATGAGGCACCTCACTAAGCCTGACGGTCACCTTCTCTCCACTGCCCCCATAAATAGATCCATTTGCCGTTTTCCTGAAAGACTACTACCACGTGGAGAACCCGATTTTATACTTTTAATCTTGTGTTATGATGGTGACAGATGGCAGCTGGACTGAATACCTGATGGGATTCTGTAGGTGCTGCAAGCCTTCAGTAATTGGTGCTCACTTCTCATCCATATGGATAGCTACATGTTTCTGAAGTCCACGTTAGATGGTTAGACCGTGTTTCACATTAAGTATCCTCTGCTATTTTATTTCCCCAGACCTGTTTTTACATGTGGCGGCATTTTTACTGGAGAGTCTGGATTTATTGGCAGCGAAGGTTTTCCTGGAGTGTACCCTCCAAATAGCAAATGCACTTGGAAAATCACAGTAAGCATTTTATTTTTTTTTTTTCAGGTATTCTCCTGGAAGTGGGCATTGGAAACAGCGTCTGCTGCTGTCTTTTTCCTCTGGGGTCGGGATTTGGGTTAGAGGCACATGCGTGAAATCATGAAATGTTGGATTTCCCTCAAGTATTTGAGGGATTTTTATGAATAGATCTCCTGGTGTCCTGCATTAGCGATTAGCAAAGGCTGGCGACCATGCCCGAAGGTATACATTCTTACCGCAGATGTGTTTCTGAAAAGCACACCGGACTCAGTTGAGTTGTGGATAATGTATGGATTATTAGGACTGTTTTCAAAGGCCGGTAGTAATGACCTTGGACGTTATTTGTTGCTCAGGCCTTGCATAAGGTCCCAGTGGGAAATAGAAGATATAGGTGCGTCTTTGCTTTTTACCAGGGGTGCAGGGGTGGAGAGGCGAAAGAGCAAACGAGGGCCAATAACATGCCCATGCTGCTTAGTAATGGCACAGATTGAGCTGAGTCAAGGTAAGAGGCTGGATTTAGCGACGGCCAGTTGTAGAAAAAACAAGAAGTCTGGATTTGGAGTCCGCCGACCTGAGTCATCGTCCCCGTCAGCAGGGACTGTTAGCTACCCCGCCCTCACGTTGTGGGGGACTTGTCTGATAATTCAGTGGACACACGAGTTCACGGAAGGCTTCATTCAGTCAGATTATGCCACCCATAGGTTATGATGGTTTTTTCAAATTGCCCAAAGGTGCGGTCAGTCGCTAGAGACAGGGAGACAGGCAGAGGGAGAAAGCACCCTCCAGTGGGCGTGGTCACTGTGTGACTCCGTCTCCATGTTGCCACCCTGTCGGGATTTGGGGCATGCATGGACATGCGCCCAGCGTGTTTTTCAAGTTAGTGGTGCAGAGAGTAGAACTGCAGTTGGCTTTGTGGCATCCGATTTCCTTAACCACTAGGCCACAGGGCCAGCCCAGGATGATGACATTTAAAAAGTACCTGTCTCTGTGTCAATAGCCCTTACCGTGTGCCAGGCACCTCCTGGCCGAGTAGTTAACAAGTATAGTCACTAAACCCTCAAAACCTTCTGTTAAAAAGTAACTGTTATTATCCCCATCTATAAAATGGGGGAAGCTGAGGCCTGAGGCCTGAAATGATTTTTAGGAATTGACTTGGTCTAACAGCTGGTAATGCCCAACTCTCTGTAAAGTCGAATTTATTTTGCAGTGAGACATTCCCACCAAGATCATTTGGCAGGCAGAGATGAGGGGCCCTCTCTTCATAAAAAAGAATTCTCCTGTTACATACATTGAGGCCTTCCTATAAAACAGCAAGTGTCGGATGAACTCGTACAGATTTTACTATGTTCTTGTAGCACATGGCCGAGAGAGAATCAGCGGTGGAAAATGACTTTGAAGAGCTAGCCCTGCGGCACAGCGCGGAGGGAGTCAGAGTCCACATGGTGGACAGCAGTTTGAGTCCCTGTCCCAGAGGCCTGGAAAACACCCTGGGTGTGTGTTCGGGGCTTGCATGCCCAAAACCCTAATGGAAAGGAGACGTGGAGGTGGAGGAAGGATTACAGTGTGACCAGGCTCCACTGCGGGTGTACTGTCTCTCTCTTTAACTCACACTGTGTTACACACATGGGGCCTCTGTCATACAGAAAAAGAAAGGAAGGAAAGAAGGAAGGAAGGGGAAAGAAAAAAGGAAAAAAGGAAAGAGAGAAAGAAAGGAGAAAGAAAGAAAAAAGAAAAGAAAATACTGATGTTAGCATAAGTATAAAACAATCAGAAACAAACATCAGAGTAACTTGGTTTTCCTATTATAGATATTTTAATTGTGATTAAAATGACCGAACAATTGAATGTCGAGGGCCATCCTGTCTCTAACAAGTAGAAATTCACTAGTTAGTGGTGTGTTTGAGGCATTAGGGGCAGTGTAGGTGTGGCATCAAGCTTTTACTGGAGGGTGGGAGCGCCACTGATATAGAAGGGGTTTGCTCAGGAGGGTCCTGGTTGCCTCATTTTTGTGGGCGGCAGGGAGGTGTAATGGGTACCCCGTGTGGGTGTAATGTAGTTCACTCTGTGAGTTCGTCAGTCAGACTTCTCTGCATTCAAATTCTCATTCTATTATTCATAAACTGTGTGACCAGAATTTATCTTCTGTAAGCCTCAGGACTTTTGTAAAGACAAAATGAGACGTGTATGTAAAGCCCTTTAACTCAGAGCCTGAAGGGAAAAGCAGCCGGGTTTGTCTGAGAAATAAGTCAAGGAGGTCAGTGTGGCTGAACCAGAATGAACCAGGGGACAGTGGGACGGTGAGCAGGGCCCTGGAGGCCACAGTCGGGAGTTTGAATTTAGTTTTGGCTAGGAAGCCACTGGAGGATCTTCAGCGGAGGAATGGCATGATCTGATTTTTTTTTTTTTTTTGGAGAGATTTTCACTGTAGGGCGCGTGCGCTCGCCAGGCAGACAGAGAGAGACATAGAGACAGAAAGCGAGAAATCACCCCCCAGGGGGGATGGTCACGCCGCAATCCCTTCTCCTCCATTCTCCTCTCGGGATCTTGGGTACGCACGCACATGCGCCCGGCGTGAGTTTTAAGCCACCGGGTCCAGGACGCGAACCGCGGTCGACTACGTGGGAGTCCAGCGACATAGCCGTTACGCTAACTGCTGGTTCCCGCATGATCTGATTTTAAAAGCTCATTCTGGCTGCGTTTGGAGGACAGCTTGTGGAGAGCTAAGAGTGGAAGCCCGGAGACCAGTTAGAAAGTGAATTAGGCGACAAAGATGGTGGGTTGGTGAGTAGAGTGGACAAGGGTGGTAACAGAGAGGATGAAGGTGGAGTCTTCTGCCCCAAGTGGCTCCTCAGCATTTCTGAGGCCAGTTAGGGTGTAGTGGCACCAGCTGGGAGGCCGGGTGCACCAGGCTATGGCCCCTCGCTTGGCCACTGTTCTAGACGGGGCTTTGCCCTGCTGTGGCCTTGTCCAAGGCAGTCTGTGAAGGCTTTCCTACAGCTGGTTTACCAGGTCCAGTTCCCTGTCATGTCATCAGTAAACCAGTATTAGAACTCCCACTGGGTGATTCGGTATCACTTGTATTAAAGCATCACAGAGGCCCAGCGATGGTAGTGCTCTCTGGTTGATGCTGTTACTCATGGGAGGCCCAGGTTCAATTCCCAGCTTACTCTAAGAGCCACATGTGGCTATAGTCCCTCCCGGCTACTGAGGATGCCAAGGCAGGGTGATCATGACACAGTTACTCCTTTTTTAAACAACAACAAACAATATCACAGAGACCTCTCTCAATGGGAGACTCTCAGAGTAGTTCTCAAGCTTCAGTTCCTGTAGCTGGAGAAAAATGTCCTGCTTAAGCTCATCTGCTTCCCATTCCATTCTTCCAGACTGAAGATGTGTCCCAGCAAGGTGGCTTCACCACCAAATGGTTTTCATTCAACTGTATCTAGTCAGTGGGAGAGGGAAAAGTCTGATTTTTAGCATCTGTGTGCTTTAAGAAAGGTGAATGCCAATCATCACACCCAAACTTTCAAGCCAATCATGGGACTTTCTGGTATGGGAGTATAACTTGCAGATTGGAAATTTAGACTTGTTCTTACATTATAGTACTTTGACATTTAATACAATTTCTTGGACACCTGCACCGTCTAACGCTCTATAAGGTTCCAGGGGTTGTCTTCAAGAAGATATGGAAAATGTATCATATGAGAAAACTATGCATGGATTTCTAATTTTGCAACAAATTAAACTCCTAGTTTAATTCCATTTTTCCTGAACTTTGGGGTCTCCTACTATCTACAAGGACTGTTTAAATGAACTAAATTCAATTACAATTTTAGTTCCTTAGTCACCAGCCACATTTCAAGGGCTCTGTAGACACACATGGACAGTGGCTACCATATTGCTCAAGGTATGAACGTTTCTGTCATCACCAGAAGTTCCTTGGACAGGGCTCTTCTAGAGAATTTTCAAGGTTGACGTTACTCCTGTAAAGGTATGTTGGGGACAGAGGTGGTCCATCTGCGTACTTGCACTGCTTAGCGAGCGGGAAAGCAGATAACGTGTTCTCTGTAGTTGTTGTAGTGACTGGAACTCAAGCTTCTTGACTCAGCTTTATCTTTCTGGCCACCAACTCCTGGTGACTGGAACTTGTCTTAGGTTTTACTAATTACTTTGCTGAGTGTGTTCTTGAAAATGTGTGGCTAGAGATAAGTCAGATAAATAATTTGAGGGTTAAGAAATAGCTAACTATTTTCGGGCGTGTGTGCGTGCATGCCCAAGATCCTGAGAGGAGAGTGGAGGAGAAGGGATTGCGGCATGACCATCCCCCCTGGGGGGTGATTTCTCGCTTTCTGTCTCTATGTCTCTCTGTCTGGTGAGCGCACGCGCCCTATAGCGAAAATTTCTCAAAAAAAAAAAAGAATAAAAATAAAAAAAGAAAAAAAAAAGAAATAGTTAACTATTTTGTAATCCATTATGGGGGTGGGAGTTTTTATAGTTTCCTACAGAAATTGATTTGGGGGAATCTGCATAAAATATCTTCATCCTCATAAATGGGGAGTTGGTGGCCAGGACTTGAGTTTGGTTTGACAGCTGTGGTGTATAATCCTTTGGGAAATGGTAACAGGTCTATTTCTAGGCAGGCTTGTAAGAACAATGGGATGATAGGGTGGGAGGGAGGTGAGGCAGAAATACCATAACTGATGTAGGGATAAAAACCAGTAACCCCACCTGTACCAGCACTGCAGTAAGAAATGGAAATCCGAATGTTGGCACACCACCTCCTGGACCTCTCTAGATCATTGGTCCTCCTGCGGGACAAGATGGTACATGGGAGATGGTAAGGCATTTCCGAGATCCTTAAAGGAGGCAGGGAGAGTAGACCACTGTCGCCAAGAGCCAACCAGTGTTTCTCCAGGGACAAGAAACATTTAAAAGACCCACCAGGCACAGTGCTCCTGACATAATGGTGACTTCATAGCTACCTGCTAAGATGCGTTTCCCAGGCTCTAAGGAACTGAGCGAAAACCCAACAGTCACCCCTGTATACAGATTGTCATCCCTGTCATAGTTTTATTTCCACCTCTTTGCACACTTGGGCAAATCACTAGTACTTCTGTTCTTTACTATTTTCATCCACAAGTTGTTCATTTTATATCCCCATAGGAGAGTTAGAGAGGTATATTGATGATTTGACACAAATTTGTTTTTTAAAAGAAAAATAGATATTAGTAGCATAATAATATCTTGTGAAAGCAGCTCTTCACTTGAAGAGTTGAAAGGATAAAGGCAGTTAGTCCTTCGGTTGTCTATGGTATAGATGGTTCAATGAACCCAGCTGAACCTTTATGACAACTGCAAATGAGAGGAAACATGAAGCCCAGAACATTCTGGAAACTCATCGAACAGGAATATGGTAATTATTTTTTTAAAGAATCATTTATTTAATTTTATTTATTCATTCATTTATTTTAATTTGACCAGAGAGAGACACAGACAGAGAGAGAGAGAGGAAAAGTGAGAAACCAAGCCACCAGGTCCAGGGCTCACACTGTGGCTGGCCATGTGCAGGCGTCTAGTGCCTCAACCACCATGCCACCTGCTGACCCCCGGTAATTATTATATAAAACTGATTCCTGAGCTTAATGTCAAATATCACTTCTGAGTGCATAAGGCAGTTGCTGTTGTTATCTGACAGAAGCAGCAATTGGCCTGCAGAGACTGGTGAAAAGGATTTTGTTCTTAGATTTAAAACTGGGCATCTTTTATGAATAGTTTATAAAACGAGGTCATCTATGAGGTGGCCCTATTGTTATAAATCATTATTGCAATTGCATAGTTTTTATTGGTTACAATTTCCTCTTTATTTCCAAGAAGATGTGAAAAGTTCTAATTACTTAAAGTTTCAATTATTATTTTCACTAAAAATTTGCCTTTGGAAAAATCAGCCAACACTCGAGCAATTTAGAATTTAGTTTTAGGAGGGCCAGCCAGGTGGTATGCTGGTTAGGGCTGCTGGATCCCACATGGTCAACTGAGTGGTTCAAGTAATAGACCCAGCAGCTTGAAAAACCATTCCAGGTACGTGTGCATGTGTGCTCAAAATCCCAAGAGGAGAATGGAGGAGGGATTGTGGCATGGTAATCTCTCTAAGGGGTAGTTTCTCACTTTCTCTCTGTCTCTCTCTAGCAAGGGCACACAATTTAGGCCAAATTATAAATAAATAAATAAAAATTAGTATTAGAAATTCACCTAGAAAACATTTTTTGGCAGGGGGGGGTGGTTAAGGTCTTACTCTGTCAGGATCCTCCTGCCCCAGCCTCGCGAGTAGCTCAGGCTACAAGAGCATGGTAGTGTTCTGGCTTTTTAGAAGCAGGCCGGGAATTAAGCCTGGGCTTCCATGTGGCTTCAGCCTGTCGTAGTATTGGCCAGTGTGTGCTGCTAGGGCTAGACTTAGAAAACAACTTTTTATCCCCTTTTCTTTCTTCTTTTCTCACTTTTTTTTTGGGGGGGGAGAGGTTTTTGCTATAGGGTGTGTGTGCTCATCAGAAAGACCGAGAGATAGAAAGCGAGAAATCACCCCCCGGGGGGATGGCCATGCCGCGATCCCTTCTCCTCCATTCTCTTCTCGGGATCTTGGGCACGCATGCACACGCACCCGGCGTGAGTTTAAGCCACTGGGTCCAGGACTCAATCCACAGTCGACTACATGGGAGTCCAGCAACATAGTCATTACTTATAGTACTTTGACATTTAATACAATTTCTTGGACACCTGCACCGTCTAACGCTCTATAAGGTTCCAGGGGTTGTCTTCAAGAAGATATGGAAAATGTATCATATGAGAAAACTATGCATGGATTTCTAATTTTGCAACAAATTAAACTCCTAGTTTAATTCCATTTTTCCTGAACTTTGGGGTCTCCTACTATCTACAAGGACTGTTTAAATGAACTAAATTCAATTACAATTTTAGTTCCTTAGTCACCAGCCACATTTCAAGGGCTCTGTAGACACACATGGACAGTGGCTACCATATTGCTCAAGGTATGAACGTTTCTGTCATCACCAGAAGTTCCTTGGACAGGGCTCTTCTAGAGAATTTTCAAGGTTGACGTTACTCCTGTAAAGGTATGTTGGGGACAGAGGTGGTCCATCTGCGTACTTGCACTGCTTAGCGAGCGGGAAAGCAGATAACGTGTTCTCTGTAGTTGTTGTAGTGACTGGAACTCAAGCTTCTTGACTCAGCTTTATCTTTCTGGCCACCAACTCCTGGTGACTGGAACTTGTCTTAGGTTTTACTAATTACTTTGCTGAGTGTGTTCTTGAAAATGTGTGGCTAGAGATAAGTCAGATAAATAATTTGAGGGTTAAGAAATAGCTAACTATTTTCGGGCGTGTGTGCGTGCATGCCCAAGATCCTGAGAGGAGAGTGGAGGAGAAGGGATTGCGGCATGACCATCCCCCCTGGGGGGTGATTTCTCGCTTTCTGTCTCTATGTCTCTCTGTCTGGTGAGCGCACGCGCCCTATAGCGAAAATTTCTCAAAAAAAAAAAAGAATAAAAATAAAAAAAGAAAAAAAAAAGAAATAGTTAACTATTTTGTAATCCATTATGGGGGTGGGAGTTTTTATAGTTTCCTACAGAAATTGATTTGGGGGAATCTGCATAAAATATCTTCATCCTCATAAATGGGGAGTTGGTGGCCAGGACTTGAGTTTGGTTTGACAGCTGTGGTGTATAATCCTTTGGGAAATGGTAACAGGTCTATTTCTAGGCAGGCTTGTAAGAACAATGGGATGATAGGGTGGGAGGGAGGTGAGGCAGAAATACCATAACTGATGTAGGGATAAAAACCAGTAACCCCACCTGTACCAGCACTGCAGTAAGAAATGGAAATCCGAATGTTGGCACACCACCTCCTGGACCTCTCTAGATCATTGGTCCTCCTGCGGGACAAGATGGTACATGGGAGATGGTAAGGCATTTCCGAGATCCTTAAAGGAGGCAGGGAGAGTAGACCACTGTCGCCAAGAGCCAACCAGTGTTTCTCCAGGGACAAGAAACATTTAAAAGACCCACCAGGCACAGTGCTCCTGACATAATGGTGACTTCATAGCTACCTGCTAAGATGCGTTTCCCAGGCTCTAAGGAACTGAGCGAAAACCCAACAGTCACCCCTGTATACAGATTGTCATCCCTGTCATAGTTTTATTTCCACCTCTTTGCACACTTGGGCAAATCACTAGTACTTCTGTTCTTTACTATTTTCATCCACAAGTTGTTCATTTTATATCCCCATAGGAGAGTTAGAGAGGTATATTGATGATTTGACACAAATTTGTTTTTTAAAAGAAAAATAGATATTAGTAGCATAATAATATCTTGTGAAAGCAGCTCTTCACTTGAAGAGTTGAAAGGATAAAGGCAGTTAGTCCTTCGGTTGTCTATGGTATAGATGGTTCAATGAACCCAGCTGAACCTTAATGAAAACTGCAAATGAGAGGAAACATGAAGCCCAGAACATTCTGGAAACTCATCGAACAGGAATATGGTAATTATTTTTTTAAAGAATCATTTATTTAATTTTATTTATTCATTCATTTATTTTAATTTGACCAGAGAGAGACACAGACAGAGAGAGAGAGAGGAAAAGTGAGAAACCAAGCCACCAGGTCCAGGGCTCACACTGTGGCTGGCCATGTGCAGGCGTCTAGTGCCTCAACCACCATGCCACCTGCTGACCCCCGGTAATTATTATATAAAACTGATTCCTGAGCTTAATGTCAAATATCACTTCTGAGTGCATAAGGCAGTTGCTGTTGTTATCTGACAGAAGCAGCAATTGGCCTGCAGAGACTGGTGAAAAGGATTTTGTTCTTAGATTTAAAACTGGGCATCTTTTATGAATAGTTTATAAAACGAGGTCATCTATGAGGTGGCCCTATTGTTATAAATCATTATTGCAATTGCATAGTTTTTATTGGTTACAATTTCCTCTTTATTTCCAAGAAGATGTGAAAAGTTCTAATTACTTAAAGTTTCAATTATTATTTTCACTAAAAATTTGCCTTTGGAAAAATCAGCCAACACTCGAGCAATTTAGAATTTAGTTTTAGGAGGGCCAGCCAGGTGGTATGCTGGTTAGGGCTGCTGGATCCCACATGGTCAACTGAGTGGTTCAAGTAATAGACCCAGCAGCTTGAAAAACCATTCCAGGTACGTGTGCATGTGTGCTCAAAATCCCAAGAGGAGAATGGAGGAGGGATTGTGGCATGGTAATCTCTCTAAGGGGTAGTTTCTCACTTTCTCTCTGTCTCTCTCTAGCAAGGGCACACAATTTAGGCCAAATTATAAATAAATAAATAAAAATTAGTATTAGAAATTCACCTAGCAAACATTTTTTGGCAGGGGGGGGGGGTTAAGGTCTTACTCTGTCAGGATCCTCCTGCCCCAGCCTCGCGAGTAGCTCAGGCTACAAGAGCATGGTAGTGTTCTGGCTTTTTAGAAGCAGGCCGGGAATTAAGCCTGGGCTTCCATGTGGCTTCAGCCTGTCGTAGTATTGGCCAGTGTGTGCTGCTAGGGCTAGACTTAGAAAACAACTTTTTATCCCCTTTTCTTTCTTCTTTTCTCACTTTTTTTTTGGGGGGGGAGAGGTTTTTGCTATAGGGTGTGTGTGCTCATCAGAAAGACCGAGAGATAGAAAGCGAGAAATCACCCCCCGGGGGGATGGCCATGCCGCGATCCCTTCTCCTCCATTCTCTTCTCGGGATCTTGGGCACGCATGCACACGCACCCGGCGTGAGTTTAAGCCACTGGGTCCAGGACTCAATCCACAGTCGACTACATGGGAGTCCAGCAACATAGTCATTACACTAACTGCTGGTCCCTTCTTTTCTCCCTTTTCAAAAAGGTTTACTATAGGCATGTGTGCTCTCTGGAGAGAGACACAGAGATATAGAAAGTAAGAAAGCATCCCTCTGGGGGATGACCACACCGCAGTTCCTTCTCTTCTCAGGATGATGGGCACGCACTCACATGCACCTGGCATGTCTTTCAAGCCACCTGGTCTAGGACTCGAACTACACAGTCGGCCACATGGGATCCGGCTATCTTACCCTCCATACCACCAGCTGGCTCTTATCCCTTTAACTCTGAAGTAAATAATGTGTGTTTGGGGGCACGGGGACAGCTCAGAGAGTCACAGACCTTTGCTAAAAGTAGAATTTAGCAGTGGGTAGAGTCAATTCCATTTAGGGTGAAAGTATGTGGCAACTTTTTCTTTATTTAGCTACTTCATGTAGAAGAAGAAAAGCATGGATTATCTTATGTGGTAAAATCTTCAGATCCCCCCAGGTAACACATGTACTTTCTTTCTGATAACTAGCTATTTCTATTCAGCTACAATTAAATATATGTTACCATGTACACCATGGGACTAAAATACAAGGTATGTTATTTGGCATCCCTTCAAATATATTGAATCATTTTATTTCTTTTGCATCTAGTTTTGGTCAATAGGACAGACATTATTGGTATGTCCATTTCACGGTGGTCTAAAGAACTTGTATTTTATTTAATATCAGCATGCATATAAATGGTATGACGGACACAAAACTTTCTGATTCAGTGATACAGTTATTCTCTTCCAACTTATTTGTCAGATAGATAAATATTCACTAACATTTACTGAGGGGGCCGGCAGGCGGCCTGCTGGTTGAGGGTACTGGGCTCCCACGTTGTTGACTGTGGTTTGAGTTCCAGACCTGGCGGCTTGCTTTCTCACTTTCTCTCTGATGCTCTCTCACTCTGTCCTGCTCTGGTCAAATTAAAAATAAATAAAGTTAAATAAAATAATTCTTAAAAAAAATTTATTGAGAATCTACTACATAGTAGGCATGGGGTAAAAAGACAAAGCAGAGTTTCTATCTTTAGGGAGTTTCTAATCTGGTAGGGGAGTTTCTGTCTTTAGGGAGTTTCTAATCTGGTACGGGCCAGTTAGAGAAGAGAATCAGTAACAGTTATGTATAGAAATTATTTTTTAAATTTTAAAATTTTATTTATTTATTTATTTTTGGAGAGGTTTTTGCTATAGGGTGCGTGTGCTCGCCAGAAGGACAAAGAGACAGAAAGCGAGACATCACCCCCCCGGGGCGATGGCCATGCTGCAATCCCTTCTCCTCCATTCTCCTCTCGGGATCTTGGGCATGCACACACATGTGCCCGGCGTGAGTTTAAGCCACCGGGTCCGGGACTTGAACCGTGTTTGACCACATGGGAGTCCAGTAATGTAGCCATTACATCAATTTTTGGTCCCTGTATAGAAATTATTATGTCAGTGTAAGGAATATCAAATATTGATCATTTGGAATAAGGGGTATTTACAGTTTAAAAAAATGATTGAAGTTCTCAGGTTATTGAAGATGAAAATCACTATTGCCCCATGCAAAGAGTAAAAGATATGATGGCACATTTGACATAGGAGCTATTCAAGACTTGAGAAATTATGACCGTGTTCTTTGTAAGGCTTTGTTTAGCTTCGCAGTGCTTGCAGAGTTCCAAATATGCCTAATAAACAATTATATTAAAGGATTCCTGGACCCTTGCCTTGGGGGTGGTTTTGTAATTTACGCATGTTGAAGTCGTTAGACTCGATCCATCAGATACCTGATTCAATGTAAATGACATTCACATTTAGTCTAAAGAATTTGTTGATTCAAAATGTGATTATGATTTATGTCTTCCCGATAACTTTTATGTGACGAAAGCCAGTCATGGTGGGTACAGGGGTTGTGTGAAAAATGAAACATACAGTGATGTTCTAGCAAGATCGCTACTAGGTATATAATTTGAGAAAACAAATAGTGAATTTAGGCAGGAACTCGACATTTAAGTCATTTAATTATACCTAAGGGTATAGCAGAGGGTTCTAAAATTACTGTAACTATTATTTGCCCAGTGTAACCACAGCAGGACAGATAGGGGAACGGAATTTTGGCGTTAAACACCTATTTCCTGGCTTTAAACTGCATGTAGGACTTAGAATTATATAGAGACTTAGATTCCAATCTTAACTATGGGTTTGTTTAAAAAAAAAAACAAACTATGTATACATTTGTATTTGTAATAGTTACTTCAGCTGCCTGAAGAGTAATTTAACCCAATGCTTGAGTTAATATGATCTATACCAGGATCAGAAGGTGATGTAGTGGTTAGAGTCCTGGACTCCCACATTGCTGACAATGGTTCGAGTCCCATACCTGGTGGCTTGCTTTCCCATTTTCTCTCTTCCTCTCTCTCTGCTGAGCACGCATGTCCTATAGCAAATTTTAAAAATAATAATAAATAAAATTAAATAATTCTTTAAAAAATTATCTATACCTAAGGATAGTAAAAATAAGTATAATTAACAGAGGACGTACGCATAGCCAAACTTTAGGACTTGTGAATGGAATGAGTGCTGTAATTGTTTTTTGTTGGCTTATTTTGTTTTTGTAATCAAGAGAGCTTAATTCAGAAACTTTGTAATTCTTAGGTCACATAAACTATTCCAAATAAGTTTCAGCTGATAAGACAGTAAAAGGATTAAAACGTTTTCCTAGTTACCGCAGATCTTCTGGGAAGCAGAGCAATATATAAATCCTAAATAAATAAGCAACTAGGTGATATTTTCCCACTGGGACCTCAGTCTAATTTTTCTAAATTTGTTTAATTTTCTGCTTGCTTTTGAGGGCTTCTGTTGCTGATTTTGTTTGGTTGCCATTTGCTCTTTCACATGGAAATCAAGAATGTTTTTATTGATTGAAAACCTGGTGTTTTATAAATATGCTTATTCATACCACTTGTATTTTTATACTGCGTTCAGGCAGATGTCTTACAAAGGGTTTCGCGAGTAGAGAAGAAAATGAGAAAGCATGAAAATGAAATCTTCGTTGAGGATTTTTATTTTCCTGCAAGGGACTCTCTTTTGGGCCATGTGTTCATGGCCTAAAATGTCATTCTTTCCTGAAAGATCACGATAATAATAGAACATAGTGATAATGCTTTTTTTTTTTTTTTTTTTTTTGGAGAGATTTTCGCTATAGGGCGTGTGCGCTCGCCAGACAGACAGAGAGAGACATAGAGACAGACACCCCCCAGGGGGGATGGCCACTCTGCAGTCCCTTCTCCTCCATTTTCCTCTCGGGATCTTGGCATGCACGCACACGCGCCCGGCATGAGTTTAAGCCGCTGGGTCCGGGACTTGAACCGCAGTCGACTACATGGGAGTCCAGCGACATAGCTATTACGCTAACTGTTGGTCCCTGATAATGCATTATAAAAAAGCATTGTGACTCGGGAACCAGCAGTTAGCGTAATGGCTATGTCTCTGGACTCCCACGTAGTCGACCGTGGTTCGTGTCCCAGACCCAGTGGCTTAAAGCTCACGCCGGGCGCGTGTGCGTCCATGCCCAAGATCCTGAGAGGAGAATGGAGGAGAAGGGATTGCGGCGTGACCATCCCCCCTGGGGGGTGATTTCCTGCTTTCTGTCTCTATGTCTCTCTCTGTCTGTCTGGCGAGGGCACGCGCCCTACAGTGAAAATCTCTCCAAAAAAAAAAGCATTGTGACTCAAGAAAGCACTCATTAGAGATAAAGCACCTCCAAAGCAGGTGTTAAGAATGCATGATTAAACATACTAATAAAATGAGCTTCGCTTTCCTTGCCCACCTCCAGACTCCAACGTATGATATGAACAATTATGGATAAATTTAAATTGTTCCATAAATTTGCACATTTACAAAACCTATCAGGGATCGATCATTAAACTGACAGAGGTCTCATTTGCTGGTTGCTTTGTGCTGGAGACCAGAGAAACATTTAGAGGGCTTCTAATTCTACGGGGTTATTTTATTTATTTATTTATTTTCTGCGTTGTTCTGCTTGGAGTTAGCACAGTGCTCCTCTGGGTAGTTCCTGGACCGTGTTCCTTGCACAGAGAAGTGTTGCAACAATGACAGATTATTATTTCTTGATCTCGTGAAAAATATAATTACTCCCCTCAATTTAACCAGTTGTACCTTATCATGTAGCAGCTTTATCAGATGTGGCAGTATTGCCTTTGGGTACTCTTGATTTTCTTACCCTAAGAACTTGGGAGAAAGGGGGCATTTTCTTCTGATATGTTATTTGTTAGGTCATGAGAGTCGGTGTGGCAAGTCTTTGGAAAACCCATATAAACATCCAAGAATAAATGGAACACCCACAGAGAGCTGGGGATGCAGATGAAAGCGGCTGAAGCATAAGGTCGACCACTAACTATCACCTCTCTCACCACCTCACCCCAAGACACTCCTGGGCACTGCATATAATAAAACAGTGTTTTCCAAAAACTGAAGGGATAGACCATTTGGTCAGAAACGGGCTGTTGGAAGGACCAGATTGACAAAGAGGAGAGGCATGGGGAAGCCAGGGGCGACTTTACTGATGGTAATATTTAGCTCCTAGAAACGAGTGATTGGGGTTCGATTGCTAGATACAGGTCTTCTGGAATCCCTGGGTCACCGCTGACTTCCTCTGAAGAAATCACAGGTCATTATTTCATTAAAGCCCTTGGTAGAGTAGCTAGCAGAGCCCAGGCCCTGGATTGGGCCTAGAGATCACAATGATTGGAAAACCGCATTCCTGAGGGGGGCAGGGGGACTTGAGGAGGCTCTCGCTGGTCAAGGCGATGTCTCAGAAATGAGTACCGATGGAACGGGGTGACAAGGCTCTGGTGGAGGTTGTGCTGTGATTGTTCAGTGATGAAAAGATGGACGTTGAAGAGTCATACAGATGTGGGTTTGAATCCCTATTTGGCCATTTACTACGTACCGATGAAGTTTCTGGAACTTTCTGAAGTTGGTAACCTGGATATAATGGTCGCACCTGCCTTGTAAAGTTAATGCAAAGACCGAAGGAGACAGTAGACGAAAGGCCCTTGGCAGAATGCTTAGCACAAGTAGGTGTTCAATAAATGGTGGTGGTGGGGATTTTTTTTTAACCTCTCCTCCAGGACTGTAATAAGGCATAAATACATGGTGTTTGTGTAGAACTTGTCTGCAAGCCAATTTATTTCAAGCTGGATGGCAATCCCTTTGGGGCATGGCGAGCTCCCATTGGAAATACCCATTCCTGTTCACTGTGTTCTTTCTTCGTTGAAAATGTGATCTTTCATAAGACTTTGTCCACAGAAACACTTCCAAACCCTCCCTGCTTCCACCAACCACCTCCCACCCCAGCGCCAGCAGAGAATGCCCCTTGACTTTTGAAAATAAGGAGTTTAGGAAAAGAAGATTGTCTGTTAAAAAGTGCAAGTCATTCTCTGTCTTTCGAGATGGATACTCGGATTCACCTTTGGTATCCCAAGTCACCAGGACAGGCCTGTCTAGTTAAACAAAGTAAAGAACTTATTCATTTACTCCTAAAAGAGACTACTGTATATAGTGTTAAAAGTGTAGTTTCTTAGAGTGTAGTTTCTGTAACCAGACTGCATAGGTTCAAATACCAGCTCCACTGCTGTGGTGGTGAGTCTCCAGAGATGACTCCCCAATAATCTACCTCCTAGTACTCAGGCTTTCTCTGTCACCCCGTCACATTGATCCTGGTCCAGCCCTGTGAAATAAATGGAATGGGATGAGCTTCTACCTTAGTCTCTTAAAACATGTGATCTCCAGGAAGCCAGCTGCCCGATAAAGACCACTGTGCTGGGAGGAAGCCCACACTAGCCATGTAGAGAAGCTTCATGGAAAGAGATGCTCCCATAGACCCCGTGGTCCCAGCATCCTGAGCCGAGATGCCAGGCATGTGAGTAAGAAGCTGTGTGGGAGGGCTGGCCCTGTTACACCTTCACACAGCCCAAGCCCATGATAATGATTGCTTGGAAGAAGTCAAGGAAGAACCGTCTACTCAGAACTGCAAGGAATGAGAGTACATTATTATTTTAAGCCACTAAGTTTTGGGATGATTTATTGTGTAGCAGATTACCCAAACCATTACTTGCTAGCTGTTTGGGATTGTTAATTAACTTTTCTGTGCTTGGGACCAACAGTTGATGTAATGGCTATGTCACTGGATTCCCATGTAGTCAACCGTGGTTCGAGTCCTGGACTTGGTGGCTTAAACTCATGCTGGGTCCTTGTGCATGCCCAAGATCCTGAGAGGAGAATGGAGGAGAAGGGATTGCGGCATGGACATCCCCCCCTGGGGGGTGATTTCTCGCTTTCTCTCTCTCTGTCTCTCGCTCTGTCTTTCTGGTGAGCACACGTGCCCTATAGCAAAAAACTCTCAAAAAAAAAAAAAATTAACTTCTTTGTGCTTCAGTTTTCTTATCTATCAAATGAGGATAATAATATACCTACCTCATAGGATTACTTTGGCGATTAAATTAGCTACTACCTATATAGCATCGAGAACGATGCCTGCCTACGGTACATACTCAACCACTAATTATTATTTGTTGATTAAATAGACATGAAATATTTATTGCACGTATGTGCCAGGACCCGTTTTATATTCCGGAGGTGGAGTAGTGACAGTTCCCATAGAAATGAGGCTGACGTTGTAGAAGAGCGAGACAAACAATAAGACAGAGGGGAGTGAAACAGCCCCGAAGGCAGTAAAACCTGATGTAACGGGGATGATGACGATGAGGTGACTCTGAGCTGAAAGCTGGAAGACGCAGAGCCGTTACCCACTCATGGCTCGCAGAGCAATTGCGAGGTCACCCCTGCCCGGAGAACAGGTAACTTCAGCGTGGCAGTAGGCAACGCCCGAGGTTTCTTGTCCCTATCAGGAGAGTACAAACCGTGGCCTGGATGTCAGTGGATGGAAAGCCTTTCGCCCGAGGATTAAGATCAGCCCCGTGGTGACTTGCTTTGCTTCTTTGCTTCTTTATGTTTGGGCTTTGACTTTCTGAGAAATGCACTGGGGAGGTGGAGAGGGAGGAACTGACGGGTGTTTATGTGACCAGAGCTGCCTCGGATCCCAGGTGGCCAGTGTAAAGCAGGGTTGGGAGAAAGCCACGTTTACCACCTCCATTCACAACTCTCTGCTGCCTTTGCTGGAGAGGGAGCTTAAGGAGCCTCAGGAAATACCACCTTCGTGGCTGTTCAGGGGGCTTGGAGGGCCCTTCCATCAGCAGGGGCACCATCAGCAGGGGCATGTTCTTCACACGTTCTTTTGTTGATGGACACTGGGTTGTTTCTATCCTTAGAATATTTTGGATATTTTGAACATGTTGAATAATGCTGCTGCGAACATTGGTGCTTTCGATTCCTTTGGGTATATACCTAAAAGCAGAATTGCTGGGTCATGTAGTAACCCCATGAATTCATCCCACACGTTGTGTACTCTGTAGGCTTCTGCCTTTGAAAGACATACTGCCTTCCTGTGTCCCCTGCCATGGCCCTGTCTGAGCTCCACGTGCTGGGTTTGCACGTCATCAGTGACCGTAGGACCGTGTCAGCTGACTGCTGCTCAGTCAGTGTAAGAACATCAGTGACAGGCCAGCAGCTGGCATGGTCGCTACGGCCCTGGACGACCATACCTGGACTGACCACGGTTTTCAAGGCCAGACCTCGTGGCTTGAAAATCACAGCAGGCGCGTGTGCGTGCGAGCCCAAACCCTGAGAGGAGAATGGAGGAGACCGGATTGTGGTGTGGCCATCCTCCCTGGGGGGTGATTTCCCACTCTCCTTCTCTCCGTCTCTCTGGCAAGTGCCTGCGATTTGCAGTAAAAATCTTAAAAGAAAAAAACGAAAGAACATCAGCGACACAAACAAAGCAGCGCACCTGGATCTAATGTTGGTTTTGAATATTCCCTTTCTGGGATAGGCGGACGTTCCAGGTGCATCACGAAGCGAAGCTCTTTTGTGCTTTTCTGTGTTTACAGTCCGCTACGCGTTGAAGTATGAAGGCATATTGCACTTTGTGTATATTGCAAGAGTATAATGCAATAGTAATGTCGACTTTGACAGGTATTAATTTTATGTATAAATTCATTTGGGGTTGAATTTTTAATTCATTAAATAGAAATATAGGGTGACGGTAATATAAATTTAAGTATATATTATATTAGCTAGTTAATGTTAAGGAAAAATAGCATTTTCTTTTGGAGTTAATAATGCTTATTAAAGTATAAGTAATAATGTGGTTGAATGATAAAGATTAAGTTATAGCATAATTCTAACATTTATAAAGCTGTTTGTTGAACTAGCATTAGTAACATTAAATAACAGCACCAATAATATCATTTTTAATTAATTTTTATTTTTTTAGGTTTTTGCCATAGGGCACATGCTGGAGAGACAGAGCGAGTGAGAAATCACCCCCCGGGGAGATAGCCATGCTGCAATCCCTTCTCCTCTATTCTCCTCTTGGGATTTTGGGCACACGTGCACACACACCTGGAGTGGTTTTCAAGTCACTGGGTCTGGGACTTGAACCCCAGTCAGCCATGTGAGAATCCAACCACACCACTTGCTGGCCCCCGTTTTTAGGCATTCCTTTCTATTTGGGAAGAATTCTTCACATCTTGTGAGGAAGAATTAACAACAGAATCTGTCATCCTGTCAGTGATGACACTTGGCTCTGGCTATATTGTGATTTTCTCATCTGCCTGTGGTATGTGTTCAGTGGAATAACGGTGTGAGGAGGTGGACGTGGTAGCATTGCATCGCGGTGTCATACAGTAGGAAGCAAGGTTTTGGGTTTTTTTCCCCACTTAGGAGTTATTTTGTGAGCTACGATGAGATAGAAGGTGGAGCATCTATTATGGATGCAACAAGAGCAGGTGTTGGTATAGGTATTGACAAAGTTGTTTTGACCGTGCTACAAGTGTTGCTGAGCACCTACCTTCCAGGAGCATCAGACACATCAGTGACTCAAGCAGAGACCCTCGTCCTTGGACCCTTGTCCAATACATACATTCCTGCCATATTGGAGCAGCAAAGAGGCCAATGACGTGCTAAGGGGAAGCTGAGGTCATGGAGGGAAGAGTGGGCAGATCCTGGATTGCCTGGTGGGCTGTTGTGAGTGAAACAGAAAGCCCATCAGGGTCCTAGTACAGACAGTTGGCATCTCCAGGACAGATTCCAGAAGGGTTTGTTTACAGATGGGCTCTTCAGAAATGGTAGGGAACCACAAAAGATCGTGCCGTAACATAGCACTAGCAGCACCCAAGCTGTCACCACTTCTGGTCTCCAAGGAGGAAGAGAGGTGTCTTAGACTGTTTTTGTGTTGCTAACAGAAATACCTGACACCAGGTGACTTTATTAAAGTGGAGGTTTAATGACTCACAGTTCTAGTGGCTGGAAAATCAAAGGCATCACAAGACAGGAGGCAGAACTTTTGCTGCAGTGGGTCACCGTCCATATTTACATGACCTTCTCTTTACTGCCCTGGTCTCATTCTCTCTACGTGTCTACCCACCAGAACACAATCACGGAAGCCCCACCCTAATGATATGCTCATACCGTTACCCACCTTGGAAGAAATTGGGATTTTTATGTAACACTTTTACAATACAATCAAATTCCAACATGTGAGGCTCTGGGAGACCTCCAGTAACAGCTCACTAAAGCCAAATTCCACAACTTCAAACTTTGGGGACAAACCATTATCCAAACCATAACAGGAGGTTACTAGAACCTAGGAGTCAGCAAAAGACGATCTCGTAAAGAATGAGGAAGTCAATACTGCAAACTAATTCCCCTCCCTAGTTTTGATGTCCTGTCGGGGCTTTCCATGGCCAGAAGTGACTGGTAGACAGTTGTGGATGCATTCATCTAGGTCAGTCACCCGGGAAGGGATCACTGAGGTGAAAGAGTTCCATGGAAGATGCATGCAAAGAGGAGGAACCAAAGGGTGTGTTTGTGTGACCAGAGTTGCCTTAAATTCCTGGTGACACAGGGAAGCGGAGCAGGTGGTGATGGGAGAAGAGAAGAGTAAATGAAAGACATTCGGCACAGAGAGACTGTGTTGGGGTCCCTAGAGAAACAGAACACCTAGGCTTTCTATCTATGTCTCACGTATGTATGTATACACTTAACATAGATGCACGCATATATAAAGAGCTTTATTTTGAGGAATTCATTTGGGCAATTGTGGGACGGTGAAGCTAGCCAGTCTGAAATGGAGAGGGCAGGTGGGCAGGCTGGAAATGCCCGGACAGAACTAAAACTGCAGTCTTGAGGCAGCATTTCTTCTTTCCAAGGAGACCTCCCAGTGATTGGATGAGGTTAGCCCACGTGATCAAGGGTAACATCGCTTACTTACAGTGAGCTCGTTGCAGATGGCACCCCATCTAACAATGCTTTCCAGCCATAGCTGGATCAGTGATAGACTGAGTAACTCGGTACTGTAGTCTAGACACGCCAGCACCTACAACTAACCCTCACAGGGCCACGGCAGGGTTCTAACTAGAAAAGTGACATAACGTACTTGTGTTTAAAAGGACCCCCTAGCTGCTGTGTTGAGACTAGACCGTGAGTGTAAGAGCAGATTCAGGGAGACCACTTAGCAGGTGACTGCGTAACTCAGAGGAGAGGTGATGTTGGCTTGGACTAGCATAGGAGCCATGGAGGTGGCGGAGGATGGTCACTTTCTGGATAGATTTTAAAACAAAGCCAATAAAAATTGTTGATGACATGATGTGGGATGGAAGAGGAAAAGAGGAGTCAAGAGTGACTTCAGAGTTTGGGGCTTAAGCGAAGGGAAGAATGCAGGGCAAGGAGGGCGGGGTGGAGCAGCTTTGGCAGGGAGGTCGCGGGCTCTGTTTGCAACATGGTGAGCTGAGGCCTGTATCTGATGGAAGGGAGGATGTCCCCGGAGAACGCCATTCCCAACCTGACCTTACCAACAGAGAGAGCAGGCAGGGGGTTGCAGTTTGCTTCCTATTCTCAAATCAGTGCTTCCAGAAGGAATGAAAATTAGAAACATGATCATAGGGCAGGTGCCAGTGCATGTGTGTAAAGCATGCAGTTTAAGAAACTGTGGCTGTCCCCAGCCATGGTGAGGTGTGCTGGCTACTAAAGACGGAGGTGCTCATGCAAACTTGTGAAATAAAGAGTGGTATGTATGTAGTAAACAAACCAAAACGACACTTCGCTCCCTGAAAATAGCAATAAAGACATTTCTTCAGATTCAGGGAACAAGCAGTTAGTGTAATGGCTATGTCGCTGAACTCCCACGTAGTCGACTGCGGTTCGCGTCCCGGACCCGGTGGCTTAAAACTCACGCCGGGCGTGTGTACATGCATGCCCAAGATCCCGAGAGGAGAATGGAGGAGACGGGATTGCGACATAACCATCCCCCCTGGGGGGTGATTTCTCGCTTTCTGTCTCTATGTCTCTCTATCTGTCTGGCGAGCACACGCGCCCTATAGTGAAAACCTCTCCA
>NW_006199712.1:3112770-3123212 GCF_000334495.1 Tupaia belangeri chinensis
CACGCGTCCCAATGGGAAAACCCCCCCCAAAAAAAAAAAAAAAAAAAAAAGACATTTCTTCAGATTCAGATGACCTTTTCTGGTGCACCATAGCAATACACCTTATTTCTTGCCTAATCTAAATCTATTCTTCAGAGTCGAATTGTCACTATTTTATGCAGGAAATAAGGTATTACAGTCTTCAGAGATTGAACTGTGGTACAGAGGGCTTAGTCGCTCAGAGTTTGGGGCACTCCCAACACGTGATGTTTTGCTTCACTCTTCAGAGAAAGAAGTCAATCACTTCTTATTGGGCATATTTACCAGCCCCACCCAAATGCTGTAGCAAAGCATGACAAATACTTCCTAGAGCTAAATGTTGTTGAGACACACTCAAGAAGTCGTTCGCTGTTTTTGCTTCTTGGAACAGTCAGCTTCCTAGACCAACTGCAATATGTCCATCAGCCTCGTTTTATAGAACGCTGGAGTTTGTAATGAGGAATCTCTCCATTGCTTCTGACTTCCAATTTGATTTGACTCTCCAGAACCATCTGATGAAACCAATTAACTCACAGGGCCACTCTTCACATCCTGTTAGTTTCAACTAGAATTTTCTGACTTGTAAAGAGAGAAAATTTTAAAAAAAGAAATGGGTCTTTGGGACTATTACCAAAAGGAATGGTGTATGTTAGAATCATCTCGCTTGTCCGTGTGAAAATGATACTCATTTCAGGGCCGGCAGGTGGCGTGGTGATTAAGGCACTGGACTCCCATGTGGCTAACTGTGGTTCAAGCCCCAGACCTGGCAGCTTGCTTTCTCACTTTCTCTCTCTCTCTCTCTCTCTCTCTCTGTCTCTCTCTCTGTCTCACTCTGGTCAAATTAAATATAATAAATAAAATTAAATAATTCTTAGAAGAATAAAAGAAAATGGTATTCATTTTAAGATAGTATAATTTAATTTTAGACTTAAAAAACAGACCTAAAACTTTGATGGAGCCAACAAGTCTGCGAGACGCTGTCCTAGGCAGTGCTTTCTTAGGGGAAGTCTGTTACCTTTGTTTGCTTCCAGGAGCATAATTATGAATGACAGTAGAAGGTATTTAACATATATTTGATTAATTGATTGAAAAACAGAAAACCTTCAGAGTAATAACAAGACTTTCTCTGGTCCCTTCCAAACCTTGCCCTAGCCTCAGGGAACTTCCATTCATCTGGGAAGCGTTCACAACCGTTTCTCATTTCTGAGTTCTACACTGTGCTTCAGTTTTCTCAGACCTCTCGGATACTTTTCTGAGCTGAAACTAAGGACCACAAATCACAGCTTTCCACAGCAATTCTGTGTTAAGGCCTTTGGGAAACTACCAAATTAAACACTGAGATTCCTAATTTACTTATATATGGAGTAGCTGTTTTTCAAATTAAGTATGCAACTGATAAAATTAACAAAATGAGATAAATTGGATGTGTCATGTAATAAACCTGTTTGTTTTTTGTTTTTTGTTTTTTGGGTTTTTTTGAGAAATTTTTGCCTTCGGGTGCATGTACTCGCCAGAGACACAGAGAAAGTAGAAATCACCTCCTGGGGAGATGGTCCTCCCTCAGTCCCTTCTATTCCATTTTTCTCCTGGGCTTTTGGGCATGCACTCACACATGCCTGGCACGAGTTTCAAGCCTCTAAGTCTGGGACTCAAACCACGACTGGTCATGTGGGGGGGGGGGGGTCTAGCGCCCTAACCACTACGCCACCCCGGGTCCTAGTATCATTCTTTTTAAT
The DNA here is from genome assembly GCF_000334495.1 of Tupaia belangeri chinensis. Lineage (NCBI taxonomy): Eukaryota > Metazoa > Chordata > Mammalia > Scandentia > Tupaiidae > Tupaia > Tupaia belangeri. Next base: position 3,114,525 of record NW_006199712.1, read on the forward strand.
TTTAGTTCCTTTAGTGGGTGTGTAGTAATATCATATTGTGATTTCAGTTTGTATTACTCTGATGACTAATGAAATTGAACTTTCTTTTTTAAGGCGGTTTTTGCCTTAGGGCATGGTGCACTCACTGGAGAGAGAGAGACAGAGACAGTGAGAGGGAAAGCGAGAAATCACCCTCCAGTGGCATGGCCATACCACAGTCCCTTTGCCTCCGTGGATTTTGGGCACATACGCACACACGCCTAGAGTGATTTTCAAGGCACCGATCCAGGACACGAACTGTTGTCATCCACATGAAAGTCCAACGATGTAACCGCTACACCATCTGCTAGCCCCAGACATTAAACCTTTTAAATGTGTATTTATTCAATGAGTGAGAGAGACAGCAACAGAGAGAGACAGAGACAAAGAGATAAATCACCCCCAACAGGGTCTTGATCTAGCTATTTGGGCATCTCTTATCCCCACCAAGTTGACACATAAAATCAGCCCCTCCCAACACAATTTTTTTAAAAAAAAAACAAAGATTTTTGCTATAAGGTGTGTGTGCTTGATGAAGAGACAGAGGGATAGAGAGAGACAGAAAGTGAGGAATCACTTCCCATGAGGGATGGCCATGCTGCCGTCCCTTCTCCCTTCTCCTCTCAGGAGGCACATTTGCCTGGTGTGAGTTTTTGAGCCACCAGATCCAGGACTCGAACCACAGTCAACTGCATGAGAGTCCAGTGACATAACCAGCAACGTCCATCTGCTGGTCCCAACCCAACACATTTTTTAATCCGCATTATGTTAGGTTCTCCAGAAGAAATAGGGAAAGTAATTAATCAATGAATCATGATGAGAATTGGCTCATGCAGTCATGAGGGCTGAGTAGTCTTTCTATCTGCTGGTTGTAAACTGAGAAAGCAGGAAAGCCAGTGTGAGTCTGATGGGCTGAGAACCAAGGGGGGACGACTGATACAAATCCCGGAGTCCCAAGACCTGAGAGCCGAGGACTCGAAAGTCCAAAGGCAGGGGCAGATGAACATTCCCGTCCACGCAGCCACCTCTTGGACTGTTCGGGTTCTCTCCAATTAGATGATGGCCGCTCAGACTGGCGAGGACAGAGCTTTATTCAGTCTACTGGTTCCAATGCTACTCTCTTCCAGAAGCATCCTCACAGATACACCCAGAAAGAACGTGTTTTGTTTGCTTTGTTTTTTGTTTTGTTTTGGTTTGAGAGGTTTTTGCTATAGGGTGCGTGCACTCGCCAGAAAGATGTCATGCTTTTTATCTCTCTGTCTCTCTCTGTCTTTCTGGCAAACACATGCACCCTATAGCAAAAACCTCCCCTCCCCCAAAAAAGAGTGAGTTGTATGGTTATTAAATCACATCTCAATAAAGTTATTGTTTTTGGTGTGGTTTTTTTTGTTTGTTTTTTGTTTTTATCAAGGAAAACCTGTCTTAGTATTGAAAACCTCAGGCCTGAATGGGATGCGAGGTTTCAAGGGAACAGCAGAAGCCATCAGAGACTTGTGGCCAAGTTGGGATGATAAAAGCAGAACCATTGCGTCTGACATGCATGGCTTTCAGGACCATCTTCACGAACCAAAAAACCAGCACCAGACCAGCAGGTGGCATGGTGGTTAAGGTGCTGGATCCCACAGGGCAGACTTCATGATTCAAAAGCCAGCCCCAGTGGTTTGAAAAACACACCAGATGTGTGTGCATGCATGTCCTCCTCAAATCCCAAAGTGGAGTGGAGGAGAAGGGATGGCAGTGTGACCTTCCCTTCTGGGGGTTGATTCTCTCTCTCTCTGTCTCTTTCCTGCAAGCTCATGCACGCTATGGCAAAAGTCTAAAAATGAAAAACACCTCCTTATCAACATCACTCATCCCTTTGGGTAACTGAGGGCTTTGAGGAAAAGGCCTGGTGAAACTTGGGCTTTTTCATTTGTGAATGACCCTAAGCTTTGCAGTTGAAGATCCAAGAACAGACAGGTTGAGGAGCCAGGCCTGTCTGAACAGAATTGCCACCACCCGCTGGAACGTTGGAAGCCATCTGTGTCAGTTACATGCTGTCTGGACTCGGGAGTTTTTTCCTGAACTTCTCTCTAATCTTCTTTTTCCTATTCACTAGCATCATCTTCTTATGTTTTTTCTTAAATGTGTTGTTGTCACAGAACATTTCATTTAAATGTCACACCATCTGAGCAAAATGATTCACTGACTTTTCTCCCAGTGACTAAATTCTCCTCTGGGAATTCTGATGTTTCTCTTAAATAATATGCTAGTTTAGCCACTTCAAAAATTTTTTTGTTTTTCATTTCATTTACATTTTTTGAGAAGCTTTCTTTTCTTTTCTTTTCTTTTTTTCAGGGGATGTCCGATTGTAGAAGAATTTATTTATTTAGAAAAGAATATTACAAGCAGAGTCATCTCGGTTGCTGGTCGGGTCAGCACGGGTGTGTGGTAGTGGAAATATGGAGGTGTCTCCTCTGTTTTCACTCCTCACCACCCCCCCGCCCCCCAAGGACATGCCCTTGGCTTGGAGCTGCTGGCATCTCGAGCCCACCACACCCTCTTGCCTTTTCTTTGAGGCTACAGAGTAGTGAGACTTCTGGCCAGAGGAAGACAGTCGTGGCCTCAGACTGTGTTTTTGCCTATAAACCTTTTTCCATATCCCATTTATCTGACCAAATGTGCTCTTCCCTTAGAGAACTAGACCAGTGGAAATCTACCACCCTCTCCCCCATTATAACTCTTAGTACCTTTTGCTATTGCAGCATATGTGCTAAGTATCTTAAACATGTTCAGAATCAAACGTGTCACATTCTCTGTCCCTCTGCGCTACTTCTCTCTAAAGCGAAGCAGCATAGGCCTTTCTCTCCCGCCCAACGTCTTTCTAGGTGGCCTCTGCGGGGCTTGAAGGTTTATCTCGATGATGCTTTTCTTACCTGCCACACATCTGATCTCTACCACTTTACGAGAACACAGCTCTCCCGTGCAAATACTCACCAGGACATTAAAACAACGATGCCATTTTTTCCCCACTACCAAATAGATCAGTGTTGATAGCATTCTGTGTAGGTAAAGTTGCAAAAAATGGGAATGAATGCAGCTTTTCTTGGGGGGGGTCATCCTAATAATCTAAAATTTGTGCACTTCAGTTTAGCAAGTCTAAATTTAGGACTCTATCCTGTAGAAATAGTCCCTTATCACAAGAAGGAGTGCTTAATATTTTTTTTGGAGAGGTTTTTTTTTGTTTTTTGGTTTTTTTTTTCTTTGCTATAGAGAGTGTGTGCTCGCCAGCCAGACAGAGAGAGACAGAGAGACAGAAAGCGAGAAATCACCCCCCCGGGGGGATGGCCACGCCGCAATCCCTTCTCCTCCATTCTCCTCTCAGGAGCTTGGGCACGCACGCACACACGCCCGGCGTGAGTTTTAAGCCACCGGGTCCGGAATGTGAACCACAGTCAACTACACGGGAGTCCAGAGACATAGCCATTATGCTAACTGCTGGTCCCCTTAATTATTTTTTAAAATCATTGTTTATATTCATGAAAAATTAGGAACCATACTAAATGTAAAAAAGACATATGGGATTGCTTCTATCAATTTTGGTACAGGTATATATTAAAACAGCATACAGGCATTAAACTTGGAACTTAGATCTTTCAGTTCTAAGTCCTTCATAGCATCTAACATAATTCTTGGAATTTGATAGGTGCTTAACAGATCTGGCTTCCCCCCTAAGTTTATTTAGTTTATGGGAGAGAGATAGAGAGAGAGAGACAAGCACAGGCTCTTCATACTGCGGCCCACTCCTGCCCTCAGGCACCCCTGCCCTCAGGATCACAGGTACGCATGTACACCCAGTGTGCACAGGAAGGCTCCAGGACACAGATCCACATGGGCTCAGCCTCACAGAGGAGTGTGTAATGGCTGTGCCATCTGCCAGCCCATGGTTCTAGCAAGAGGTAAAGTTTAAAAAAGAGTAACTGAGCCACACCAGCCTGTTGAGAAGTTAGGAGGGCTGGGCGGTGCTGCAGCCGTAAGCATGATGCCGCTGACCCACAGTGAAGGTTCCAGATTTGCGCCCAGAGAACTCCCTGACTACATGAGACCCAGGGCTGGCTGAGGCTGCTGGTGGATCATAGCATCAAGACCTTGTTGGGGGAGGGTGCCAGCAGATGACTTGATGGTTAAGGCACTGGACTCCCACATGACTGACTGTGGTTCGAATCCCAGACCAGGCAGCTTGAAAATTCCACTGAACACATGTGCATGCATGCCCAAAGTCTCAAGAAGAGAATGGCGGGAAAGGGACTGTGACATGACCATCTCCGCAGGGGAAGGGGTGATTTCTCATTTTCCCTCTCTTATTTCTCTCTCCAATGAGCTCATCCACCCTATGGCAAAAACCTAAAAAACATTTAAAAATTCAGGACTCTCACTTGCAAATGACACAAACAACAAACAAACAAAAGGCCCTTTTGGGAGTGATCTCTCTCCCTCTCTCTCTCTCCTTTTCTCTCTCTCTCTTTTTCTCTCTCTGCCTCTCATGCTCATGGAAAAAATAAATACATAAGTTGAAAGAAAAAAAAACAAGGAGTTAAATTCAAGACAAAGAAGCCCAAACAGATAAACTGAGGCCTGGCTGTCAGGGGTGAGAAGGGGGCAAAGCCTGCTATTTCCCGTTCCACCCTTATAGGGCTAGTTTAGATAATAACTATGGACGTGAATTCTTTGATGGAAGAATTGGTTTTAAAAACACGTGTTAGTTCTCTCTTGTAGAAACCTAACGCTACCATGTAGATCCCACTTTTTACTAGTTTCGGAAACTTTGGATGCTCGCATTTGCATCTGTTCTGTTTTAAACATGTTTATAAACTTATTTTGATTTCTCTCATCCCAGAAGGGAAGGGCTTTTATTTCATTCTTCGTAAAAATATCAGTATAATTTCATGTTCCTCATCCATTACAGATTTAGCTGATGAAATTCCAGATTACAGAAATATTTTCTTGAAAATGTGATTTCCAGATTTTTTTTCCCTAGGCCATCACATGGAAATCAGCTCTCTCTTATAAAAGTGTTGAAAAAAATTACAACCATCTGTTATAAGGAGGAAAACATGGGCACTATATGGCAGAAAGGACCCGACCTAGCAAAAGTCTCCTCTGACTTCTATATTTGTTACCCTTCAAATCTAGCTATTAGACACATGTGCTGGGGTGCAGGGGAGAGAATTTTTTTCTCCAAGAATCTCCATCAATCATGATTATCCTGTTCTGGATTAACTCTCGTTGACAACGTCTCAAGAATTGAAAGAATGCACTAAAATGACTGAAGTCCCTTGCTTCATTTTTCTGGAAGGTGTAAAGAAATTGACTTGATTTAATTTTTTTGACCCATCTACAGTCTCCTATCATGAAATACAATGAAGAAAAATACATTAGCTTCTTACTTTTTTTTTTTTCTAGAGATTTTTTACTATAGGGCATATAGGCTTGCAAGAGAGACAGAAAGTGAGAAATCACCTTTGAAGGGGGATGGCCACACCACAATACCTTCTTCAATCTTCTCTTGGGATTTTGGGCATGCATGCACACACACCCGGTGTGAATTTCAAGTCACTGGGTCCGGGACTCAAATGGCCACTTGAGAGTCCAGCACCTTAAGCACTATGCAACTGCTGGCCCCAGGTTCTTACTTCAGAGGTATTTTAATCCTGTGTAGGGAGGGGGGAATAGAGAGATATTGGTTAATAGATTATGAAAATACAGTTGGATTGGAGGAGTAAGCTCTATCTAGTGTTCTGTAGAACATTCGGGTGACTACAGCAAACAATTTATTTTATCTTCCCAAGTAGATGATAGGATTTTTGAGTGTTCCCAACACAAAGTAATGATAAATGTAGATATGCTTATTACCCTGATTCAATACATTATACTCGTGTATTGAACATATGTACCCCATAAATATGTACAATTATTATGTATCAGTGAAAAATAACAATAGGCAGGGCAGCAGGTGGCGTGGTGGTTAAGGCACTGGACTCCCACAGAGCCAACTGGGGTTCAAGTCCTGGAGCTAGCAACTTGAGCGTCACACCAGGCACGTGTGCATGCATGCCCAGAGTCCTGAGAGGAGAATGGAAGAAAGACTGCAGTATGGCCATCCTCCTGGAGGGTCATTTATTATTTTCCCTGTCTCTGTTTCTCTCTGGTGAGCAGACACACCTTATGATAAAAATCTAAAAAAAATTTTTGTTTAGAATAAAGACTGGAAGGCGGCATGGCCATGATGCAACTGGACCCCGTGGGATGGGCCCTGCTTTACACCTTGGGGCTTCCTGTACACACCGGGTGTGCATGTGAGTGCTGTGATCTGGACTGGCTGAGGCTGGGGGCGGATCGTGGCAGGGGGACCCTGTGGAGGTACTTATGTCTCTCTCTCTCCCTCCTCCATAATAAATAAATAGATATTAGAAAAAAATAATAATAAATTACAATCTTCAATCTGTGGTAAATTGTAATCTTCAATTTGTGGATTGGGAGATTCTAGCCAAGCAGACTGCTTGGGAAAGCATATTAACTTTCGGTGCCATCTCTCTTACGTCTCAGTGGGGCCTCAGGGGTTCATTGCCAGGTTCTGGTTATGTGGACCTTGAAGTTCATGCTTTATCCTGGCTTGATGTCTGCTGGTAGTTAATGGATGGCACAGAAAACCCAAAACCATTCACAGATCTGAGGCCGAAACGTAGGAAATGAGATAGGAAAGATCCCCCTCCCCTTCCCCTTCCCACCTCCATGTGATTTTTCAATGCCTGGCCTCCAGCTGCATAGGGGTTCGGTGACCAGACCCAGATGAATCAGAGCAAAGTTTTGCCTATGCAAGAGTCATGATCCATAATACCCTGCAAGGCAGAGGACCCCTAGACATGTGAGGCCTTGGTACTGGGAACTCCACCATAGACAGAGGGGACAGTGGGCTCTGAAAGGCAAAAGGGGGATGGTAATGTCTCCTGGGGTCTGCGTATTGGGCAGAGCGGTGAGGGGGAATGGTTTCCTCGAGGAGGCTGAAGACAGACAGGTAGGATGACATGACCAAGACCCAGAGGGCGTGAGTGATGAGACCGGATGTCAAACTGGGACAGGCCTTCCACTCCTTGTTCTGCAAAGTCTGGACTTCACTCTGCAGGTGATAGGAAGCCATTCTGTTACGTTTCCATCCCTTTATTCATTCATAGCGACCCATGTGTTTAACCGAAGGTTGTGGGGATCCAGTGGGCAGCTTCAAACATTAGAAGAGAGCCTAGGGGACCAGCAGATGGCTTAATGGTTACATCACTGGACTGCCACATAGTCGAATGCGGTTCAAGTCCCACACCTGGCGACATAAAACTCACGCTGGGTATGTGTGTGTGTGCGTGCCCAAAATCCCGAGAGGAGAATGGAGAGGGGATTGCAGCATGGCCACCCCCCCCCCCCCGAGGGTAATTTCTCACTTTCTGTCTCTCTGTCTCTCTTTCTGGCGAGTGCACGCACCCTATAGCAAAAACCTCTCAAAAAAAAAAAAAAAAAAGAGGTCCTGGATGTCCTAGGCCAGGTGGGTCATTTGTCTTCGTTTATCCTGGACAGTTCTGGTATGTATCTGTCATCTGGGCATTTCGTGTGATTTACTGTCATGAATTTTGCATCATTTTTCAAAAAGATTTCTTTCTTTTTTTTTTTTTAGAAGCTTTTGCCATAGGGCACATGTACTTGCTGGAGAAAGAGACAGACAGAAATAGTAAGAGGGAACATGAGCAATCACCCCCCCCAGGGAGGATGGCCACGCCCCAATCCCTTCTCCTCCATTCTCCTCTTAGGATCTCAGGCACACATGCACACATGCTTGGCATGCATTTCAAGCCACCGGGTCTGGGACTCGAACCGTGGTGGGCTGTGTGGGAGTCCAGTGATGTAACTGCTAGGTAGTCTTCTTAAACCCATGTTGTAGGATGGATTTGGTAGAGCTGCACTTGGGGCTTTCACCTTCTGCCGTGGTGCTGACTACAAGTGTATCAGACGCACACGCAGCGCCCTGAGTTCTGTTTCAGCACGTGCTTTAATGTGAAAGCTCAGTTGTCTCTTTTCCTGGCTCTTCCCTGACAACTTCCACCTTGCAAGGACAGCCACAGGGCACCCAGAAGCCACCTGAAATGGCTGGGGCAGTAGCTACAAGGTGCAGCTGCCCCTTCCAGTTCTGGGCAGTGGGAGGACAAGCTGCTGCTCTGTGGCTGATGCTGTGACACACGGAGCCACCGGGCTACCACGTGGCTGCTTCCGTGGGAACCCAGGAAGGTTTGGGCTCGCTGTACGCGTCCTACGCGGTGGACAGTGGAGTCTGTCCTAGTGTGGAGCACAGAGAATTGTTTGCTTGTGCTTGCTGGAGTGACTCCGACATGGGTAGTTGGTCTAAACCTGCAGCTCTTTATATTATTGTTTGGTAATGTGCTTCTGTTTTGTAGTTAAGTTTTTGGGGTGCAAACAGCTGAAAAGAAAGTCCACATTGCCTCGAGTAGCAAATTTCCAGTCCTCGGGAAGGTTGGCGATGAGCGCACAGTTTGCTCAGGTTTGTCCTCACTGATGTCTGCAGCGGGGTCCTCGGGCTACCATGGGCCACCAGAAAAGCAGAGGATCGGCATCCGAGGAAAGGAACGCTCT
>NW_006199712.1:3123243-3137735 GCF_000334495.1 Tupaia belangeri chinensis
GACTTCCTCCCTCCCCACTGGAACCTACCCCAGAAGCTCATTGCCTGTCTCCCTGTCCTGGCTGTAATCACCTTTGCGTCCCTGTCACTCTGGGTTCCCTTGCTGTCCCTTCACGTCCTGCCCACCTGTGTCTCTTGGCATCTCTGGCAGACTTGAGTTCAGTCCCCTCGCAGTGCGGAAAGGGCTGGGCCCAGCCACCAGCTCCTCTTTGACGTTTCTCTTTCACTCTGAGGCAGCATTTGCAAAGGCAGCAGAACCTGAAGGCCCGTCGCTCATGTCATACCCAAGTCTTCAGTCAAAAGGCCTGTTGTCGGGACCAGCAGAGGGCGTGATGGCTACGTCACTGGACTCCCATGTAGCCGACCTGATTTGTGTCCCGGACCCGGTGGCTTAAACTCACGCCGGGCGCGTGTGCATGCGTGCCCAAGATCCCGAGAGGAGAAAGGAGGAGAAGGGATTGCGGAGGCCATCCCCCCTGGGGGTGATGATTTACAAACAACAACAACAAAATCCTATTATTTTCTGGGCTCAAGAAACTGCTGGCTGCTTTTCACCCCAACTGACGGCCACAGGAAGTCGGGGTACTTACTGCTAGTGGTGCGACAGGGCGTACTGAAACTTCAGCAGGGGTCATGGAAATTCCAGAATGTCGTTCTGTAATGACTGAGTCTGAATTTTCTCCCTTTTGTGATTGAGCTAAATTGGCTTCTTGAAAGCGAGATGCCTGGCCCTGAATTCCGCTCGCCAGGTGTCCTTGGGCAGCGCCGCTGCCTCGGTGGCTTAAACTCACGCCGGGCGCGTGTGCATGCGTGCCCAAGATCCCGAGAGGAGAAAGGAGGAGAAGGGATTGCGGAGGCCATCCCCCCTGGGGGTGATGATTTACAAACAACAACAACAAAATCCTATTATTTTCTGGGCTCAAGAAACTGCTGGCTGCTTTTCACCCCAACTGACGGCCACAGGAAGTCGGGGTACTTACTGCTAGTGGTGCGACAGGGCGTACTGAAACTTCAGCAGGGGTCATGGAAATTCCAGAATGTCGTTCTGTAATGACTGAGTCTGAATTTTCTCCCTTTTGTGATTGAGCTAAATTGGCTTCTTGAAAGCGAGATGCCTGGCCCTGAATTCCGCTCGCCAGGTGTCCTTGGGCAGCGCCGCTGCCTCCCGCGCCGTCCACAAACCCTGAGATTGTGTCGGCTTGTGTTTGCCCCAAGACGCTGTCTATTCACGCGGAGCTCACAGGCACCAAAAACAACTGCGCGGTCTCCACAGTCGCCCCTTACGTGGCGCTGGGTAAGGACCACTGGGCACGTCACCATCCATTCATCAACACGAAGGTCACTGACACAAAGGACAACCCTTCTTCAACAAACCACCTGCCGTGGGCTCCCGGCAGACCCGTGGTTAAGGGAGCTGTAGCCACGGCCAGCTCTGCAATTCGGATCACAGCCCCAGCTGTTTGAAAAACACAGTGGGCATGTGTGCACGTGTGCCCCGAATCCAGACGGGGTGGGGAGACAGAAGGGACTGTATGTGACACAACCGCTGGGGAGTGATGTCTCTCTCTCTCTCTCCTCCTCTCTCTCTCTCTGACTCTCTCTGATTGGTGCACGTGCTCTCTGGCAAATTGAACAAACGACCCCAGATCTCAGTGGCCTAACACAGCGAAAGGTTATTTCTTGCTCATGTCGTACTCCAGTGCCGCTGGACGGCTGTCCTGGGCAGCAGTTCTTCAAGCCTTAACTCCTCCTCTGGTTGTGACCCCAGACCTGATTTCCTCCACTGATTCCTCTCCTAGGGCAAAACGAGAACTCCATGAGAATTGCTCAGGCTGTTCTCTGCTAGGCCCGGACGTGGCCCGTCGCTTCCCCCGCATTCTGCTGGCCAGGACCGTCGATGGCTCCACCTAAGCCAGGGAGGCTGGGAAGCATCGACGTCCTGGGTGTCCCGAGGACATGAGATTCAGGAGCCTCTCCTCCGTCTGTCACAGTCAGGCCGAGGGAACGCAGGGAGGTAGAAGGCAGGAGTCCCGGGCTCTGCCGCTGCCTTGCTGGGTGGCCTTAGCCGTCGCCTTTCCGGTCTGAGCTGTTTCTTCCTCCCTGTACGGACGCAGATGACCCTTGTCCTGTACTCACATGTGAGTTTACGTTATTATGTAAACGTGCGTGCTGGTAGAGGTCCAGCCGGCCCCACTTCTTCTGGAGTGTAAGGATCCTGGTATCTATCACACGTGCCTTTGCACACCTGTAATGGCTGTGCCCGGGGCCAGCTGCACACGCTCTGTGCCCGGGGCCAGCTGCACACGCTCTGTGCCCAATAGCTTACATGAGACAGACGATGATCTATGAAGAAATGACATGGCTCTGGGATCTGTGTCACCGAGGGCTTGGGACAGGCCTCTCTGAAAAGGTGACACTTGGTCTGAGTCTGACTGAGGAGGCACTTAGACATGTAACTGTCAGGCAGAGGGGTGTGTGCCAAGCAGAAAGGTCCACCTGTGCAAAGCCCCTGAGGTGGAAACACCAGCTGATGGTTTCCTTGAGCAGAGAAGAGACTAGCAGGACAACCAAACCGTGGTGTGAGGGGGACAGATGAGAGACACTCAGAGGCTCACGTCTGTGCCTCAGTGTCCTCACCCATCAACTGTAAAACTGGCCAGAAGTAATACGGGCTTCAAAGGGATTAAGCGAGATCGTAGGCGTGCAGTGCCTAGGAGAATCCCTGGCAGGCGACGCACCTGCCTGTGTGTGCACACGGCAGTTAAGGTGAGGATTGTATTCCAAGGCCAAGAGAAAGTCGGGGTGGTTTTCAGCAGAGGAGTGTAACTATCTGCAGACTTTGGTCTGGATAAGGTTCATGGGGGTTTTCTCACTCCTTCCGGACATCGAGGGGGGTTTTTTGGTGATATCCCCAGCAGCTGAAAAAAAATTTCAAAACATCCCATCTTATTTCCACTAATCAAAATATATGTTCTGTTTCCTAGACATGTGTACAATTTCCCTTTAAAAAGAATAGTATTCAGGGCCCCATAGTACAGTGGTCAGCACTGTCCCTGGCTGATGACAGTTCAAATCCTAGCTCTAGCAACTTGAAAAACATGGAGGGGTGTGTGCGTGAGTTCCCCAAATCCTGATAGGATGGAGAAATGGAGGGAAAAGATTGCAGTGTGACTGGAATATTGGGGGGTACTCTCTGTCTCTTCTCTCTCTTTCTGGTGAGTATATGTACCCACTAGCTATTTAAGAAAAAGAAAAAAGTGGTATTAAAATGTGCACAGGATATATATAAATATGATCTTACAAGCTTCTGATCTATCCCGCCCTGGGGATTTGGCCAAGTATCTGTACATAATGTGCCAGTCAGTCCTTCTGGGTTATAAGCGGGGGTACGTGTGAGAGGCAACACGGTGTGGCCAGGCCTCGGGCTTTATGGAAATGACTGTGGTCTTCGTTTTAGAATGTGCTTTCCCAAAGGTCTGTCTGTGGCAGAGGGAAATCTTAGAGGATTAAAACGACGGCTTTTTTTTAAAAAAAATTAGACATGCTGCAAAAACATCTTTTTGCTCGAAGCAGTAAATGCCGTGTCGAGGAGGAAAAGCTGCAGGCCCAGCACAGCCCTCCCGCTTCACGGGGGATGTGTCCTCCACGCACAGGGAGTGGGCCTCGGATTTGCCTTTTGCTCCTCATATCCTGAAAATGCAAACCATCAGCTTAAAATGCCGTTCCCCTGTTCAGTCGTAGGAGCCCTGGCACCGAGAGACTTGGCACATTGGTGACAGTGAGGACGTCCCAGGGGCTGCGGGGTGAGCTGAGGTCATTGTTACACCACGAGGCTTGGCCCACACCAGACTCAGCTGTGGACAGGAATAAACACGAACACAGAGCTGTTTTTCTGCGGGCAGATAATGAATCCCTGGTCAATATGATCTCGCGAAACTGTCGCTGTGCCTAATGGCCACCAAAAAAGCGTCTTAATTGCAGTTCTGAATTAAGTAGTAGCGTTTAGAGGAGGTTTGAAGTATAAAGTTTCCAAAACTTCTTTTCGTAAAGAATGGCTTAGAAGGACGGTGACATTTGGAGTTCTGCTACCAGATGAGGCAGGAAACATTACCTGAGCAGCGGAGCGGCCGATGCCACCGTGCCAGTGACGTGTGCAGAGAAGCCGATGCTCCCTGTAGTGCCCAGTGGAGTTGTTCACTTTGTCTTTTCTTTTTTTTTTTCCTTTTTTTGGGGGGGGAGGTTTCTGCTATAGAGCACGTGTGCTCACCAGAAAGACAGATAGAGATAGAGAGAGAGACAGAAAGCGAGAAATCACCCCCCAGGGGGGATGGTCACACCGCAATCCCTTCTCCTCCATTCTCCTCTCGGGATCTTGGGCACGCACACACACGCGCCTGGCATGAGTTTAAGCCACGAGGTTCAGGACTTGAACCGCGATTGACTACATGGGATTCCAGCAACATAGCCATTACACCAACTGCTGGTCCTTTCTTTATTTTAAATAAAGAATTATTTATTTTCATTTTATTATTATTTTTCATTTTGTATTAATTTATTTAAAATTCATTCATTGAGCATCATCGCAGCATACAACATGTGATTTCCCATCCAGAATACACTGCACACTGGCTTAACCGTGCATGTGATCGTTGACAAATCATTTCCCATGTCTCGTTCCCCTGTTTCTTACCCCCTGCCATTCCCCACCCTCCTCCCACACTGCCTCTGATGTCTACAGTTGCTTTCCATTCCTCTCCCCATGTTTTATTGATTCACAAAATATCTTAATTAATATATTTTCAATAGCAAGTTCAGCTGATATATACATATCTGTGTTTTAATTTGCCATAGGGCACATGCACTCACTAGGGAGGGAGAGAGAGTGAAAGGAAAATGAGAAAGCAAGTTGTCCGTCTGGGACTCGGAACTATGGTCAGGGTGTGGGGCCCAGTGCCCCAACCACCGTGCCACCTGCCAGCCCTTTCTTTGCTTTTTCTTCCTTTCTCTGTCTTTTTCTTCCTTCCTTCCTTTCCTTTTTCTTTCTCCCTCTCTTTCTTTTTCCATCCTTTTTTTCCCGTTCTCTCTCTCTTCCGTTCTCTTTCTTTCTTCCTTTTATGAGCACAGGAGGAAGAGAGAGGCATTTTTGTCAGGGTCTCACTGTGTTACAATCTTCCTGCCCCCGCCCCACACCCCCACCCCCGTTAGTTGGGACCGCAGGCTGTGCCACTGTGCTGGGAATAGAACCCAGACCCTTCCCACAGCCACTGCCATTGTGCAGTGGCACCTAGCACTTGCACCACCATGGCTGGGCCTTCACAAGTGTTTTGTCGTTGTTATTGCCAGTGTACATGCGGGTTTTTTAGAGAGAGAAAGCCCCCGTCCATGGGGTGTGGTCACACCATAATCCTTTCTCCTCCATTTCTCCACCCCATCAAGATTCCGGGCACACACGCGCACATGCCTGGTGTGTGTTTTCAGGTCCCCTAGGTCAGGATGCAAGCCCTGGTCGGCCATATGGAATCTGGCTCCCTATGCACAGGGCTTAACAGCGCGCTGCAGGGCTGGTCCAACAAATACTTTTGGTGTTGAGCCTCTGCTTGGGGCCACAGACTGTGCCGGAGGCTGGAGTGCAAGAGTGAACAAGGCCAAGGAGTCCTTGCCTCCTGGCGCTCCATCTTCATGATAGGTGGTAAGTTCATGGGCCAGGCCATCCTGTGCCCAGAGACCTGAGGGCTGGGCTGCGGAACGGCAGTCTGTCTTGCCAGGGTGGGGGAGTGGGTGTCTGAGGCCTCCTGGAAGAGGTGACCTTGAAACTGAGACTCTAGACATGAGTAAGAAGGGCAGAAATGAGCAAATGTTCCAGGCAGATGGAAGAGCTTTTGAAGGCCTTGCTTGTGTGTTTTTGTTTATTTGTTTTTTTAGAGAGATTTTTGCTATAGGGTGCATGCACTCTCTAGAGAGACTGAGATAGAGAGATAGAAAGTGATAAATCACCTTCCCTAGAGGGGATGACTATGGTGCCATCCCTTCTCCTCTCAGGATTTTGGGCACACACACACACACATGCGCCCACTGAGTTTTAAACTGCTGGGTCTAGGATTTGAACCGCAGTTGACTGTGGGAGTTTAGCAATGTAATCATTACTCCATCTGCTGGTCCCAAGGCCTTGAGTGTTTTTATTTTTAGTTTTCTCCCTCCTCTTCTTCAGTTAGGAAGAGGATGCCCAGGTTATAGAAAGATACATATGACATTGTCTCATTTTCATTTTCATTTTTTTTTTTTTGGAGAGGTTTTCGCTATAGGGCATGTGCGCTCACCAGAAAGACAGAGAGAGACATAGAGACAGAAAGCGAGAAATCACCACCCAGGGGGATGGTCACGCCGCAATCCCTTCTCCTCCATTCTCCTCTCGGGATCTTGGGCACGCACGCACACGCACCCGGCGTGAGTTTTAAGACACCGGGTCGGGATGCAAACCGCGGTCGACTACGTGAGAGTCCAGTGACATAGCCATTACGCTAACTGCTGGTTCCCACATTTTCATTATTTTTTAAAACAGAAAAACACAAGTAGGCATTTTGTATGGGTACATATAAATATATACAAAAATAGTTTGATGGGCAAGAAAGGAAACTCACTAAATTTGTGAAGTGGTTGCTTTTAGGAAAGAGGTGGATATGGGGCCTAGAATAGGGACCAAGGAAACTTCATTTTATCTGATATATTTTATTAAAAACTTTAAAAATGTGTTCAGAAAATGTTAACAGAAGTCAGTTCTGCATGGTTGGCATCCAGGAGTTTGCTATAGTATTCTGTGTAGCTTTCTGTAATTTTTTTGTATATTCTTAACAACAACCAAAAAAAAAAAAAAGGATACAGAATAGATTCTTCAAGTGGAGGATCATCTTTAGAGAATGTTTTGTTTTCCAAAGTCTTTTAGAAAAACAATTGGGAACGTTTGTCAAAGTTTGTATCACATGGCATCAAACAATTGGTTGCTCAAAAAAAAAAAAAATGAAGAGCAGATGTTACTTTAAAAAGACTCACAGCGGTGTGGCTCCTTTGCAGAGTTTCTCTCTGGCCTTTCGGGCAAAGATAACATTGGTCTCAGCTTGCAGCAGACCCCCATGGGACAGGTCACCTCTGTGTCCTTCTTTAAAAGAACTTTAAAAAGAACTTTTTTTTTTTTTTTTTTACCAGTTGTTGGGATTAATATGTGCTCAAAAGTGCATTGATGTACCCCCAGTTTCTACTGTGGAACACATTTGTGTCTCATTCTCAGAGAAACCTCAACTTTTCATTACAGTAGAAGCAGGTACAGAATGAGGGACCAGCGGATAGCATAGAGATTATGTCACTGGACATAATGGTCAACCGCATTTCGAGTCCCAGACCTGGTAGTTTCAAAATGGCGTTGGGCGCATGTGTGTGTGTGCCCAAGATCCTGGGAGGAGAATGGAGGATAAGGGATTGTGGTGTGGACATCCCTTCTGGGGGGTGATTTCTCACTTTCCCTCTCACTGTCTCTGTCTCTCTCTCCCTGGTGAGCACATGCACTCTAAGGCAAAAACCTCTTTAAACATTTTTTTAAAAAAGAACTTTGGGGAATGAATGATTTATTCCATTGGGAACGAACATATATCTTAGCCTAGAGTCGATTTCAACATCTGACTACCAGAGAATGCACAGGATTTTCTAAGTGACGTCAAAGAACGGAGAAATTACCCATGAAGCAAGATCGCTCCACCCTGTACCCTCCTTGTTGCAGAAGAACGAAGATGATTTTTCCTCATTTTGTGCAAATGTTAGCTCCTGACTCACTGTCACTGTCTTCAGCAGTCTTGTCATAATTCTTTGTCATTTCAGACTCTACGTGGATGATCCACTTGGGTCTTTAACGTCCTCTCGTGTAAGGAACTGATTCCCAGTGGTTCCTGGTCCCATTTCTGTATTATTTTATCCTCGTCTCCTCCACAGTCTGGGTCATTCCTGCCCCCACCGCACTGAGGGCAGAGTTCTGTCCTCACCCGGCTTGGATCCCAGGGCCCATCATGGCGGCCACTCTCTCGCCTTTGTCCTCGCCTCCACATCCTCACTGGGTGAACCCCCATCACACTCCTCTGATCCATTTCCAACCCCGAGCCCCTGCGTGTCCCTGACTGTCCACCTGCTCTGCACCTCCACCCAGGGAGCTAAGGAACAACCACCACAGCCGCGTGGAGAAGCCTCCGTTGGAACTCATTACTTCAAGTGGCCTCAGCACACAGCAGTGCCGCTTCCTTCAGGCCTCCTCTGTTCGCAAAGGCCCAGTAGCTCCTCTCCCGTGCTGATGCGGGCCTTGTTTTCTATTTCATGAAGGAAAAAACAGTAATTCCAGGACCGGCTTTACAGTTCAGCAGATAAGGGAGTGGGGTCCTGCATGGCTGGCTGATGTACATGTGTGCCCCAAATCCTGACAGGATGGGAAAATGGAGAAGACATTGCAATGTGACCACGCCCCACGGGGGGGGGGCTTTCTCCCACTTCCCCTCTCTCTGTCTCTGTCTCTGTCTCTGGTGAGTATGCACACCCTCTGGCAATTAAAGAAAACATTTTGCTTTTTTCTTAACTTACATGCTCTCACCACCTTATCTACGAGCTTACCTGCATCGACCTTCTCTCCTTTCTAAAGCCAAGTCCTCCATCAAATACCCCATGTCTGCTCAAGGCCAAGGACATGTCTCCAGAAATTCTCCCTATCTTTTGAGCATGAGAACGTGCCTCTGATGGCCCACGGTAAAAACCCTGTCCTGATTCTACATCCTCATCTACCTTGGTTCTGTAGGAGATTTCGCCAAGTCTCGCCGCTTTGGATTACACTGTGTACATTCACAACAGTCGCCATCATTCACGCAAAGAAAGAGGAATTCATTTAGTTTGCAATTTTTTTTTTCATGTCCAGGAATTTTTCAGCGATTCATAGAGAGCTTGTGTTCAGGTTGATCCTGGATTTGAACCAAACCCTGGGACTTCTCACATGGCTTCGGTGTCCCTCAACAGTGCCCTATGACCTCCATCACCACAGCTAGGCGACTTGCTTATGCTTAAGATTACAGAGGTGGCATCGCATTTCAATAACTTTCTTTTTTTAAGAGAGATTTGTGCTCACCAGAGAGACAGGGAGACAGAAAGCGAGAAATCACCCCTGAGGGGGATTGCCATGCTGTAAGCCCTTCTCCTCCAGTCTCCTGTCAGGATTTTAGGCTTGCACACACACACACATGCACATGCACCCGGCATGAAGCACAGGATCCGAGACTCGAACCTCAGTCGACTATGTGGGAGTCCAGCAACATAACCATTACGCCATCTGCTGGTCCCAATAACTTTCTGATTATGAGATGAGGTTGCATGCAAGATCATAGAAAACAAATGAACGAAAACACAGGAAACTTCTACAAAAGAGATTTCAGAATGTTTAAAAATTAAATTACTCTTCCTGCTATTAACTTCTTAGGCTGTGGTTTTATAACTTCTGATATTCGCACTATTGAGATAAGTGTCTAGGAATTAGAATGCAATCATGGCAAAACCAAAATCTCCTCCTCCTTAGGACTACATAATTAGTTTCTATCATGGAATGTTTGTGTGTTTCTCTCTCTCTCTCTCTCTCACACACACACATACACACACATATACCACAAACAGCACTGAAAACACTTTATCTTATCATGGAAAAATAAAACACATACCACTGAGCTCATTAATATGAGAAAGCCTTCTTTTTGGTCACAAATAGGACCTTTATTTGGTCACTATTAAAAGTCTGAGGGACCAGCAGTTGATGTAATGGCTGTGTCGCTGGACTCCCATGGTTTGTCGACCGTGGTTCGAGTTCCAGACCTGGTGACTTCAACTCACACCAGGCGCTGCGTGTGCGTGCATGCCTAAAATCCCAAGAGGAGAATGGAAGAGAAGGGATTGCGGCGTGACCATCCCACCTGGGGGGTGATTTCTCGCTTTCTGTCTCTCTGTCTCTCTCTGTCTTTCTGGTGAGCGCACGTGCCCTATAGCAAAAACCTCTCAAAAAAAAAAAAAAAAGCTTGAACTTTAAACATATTCATGGACTGGGGGTTCATATCCACCAACTCGTTCAACTTCAGCACTTGTCTCATCCCCAGTAGCTTTTCCAGAGCTACTACCTTCACTTGAAGCTCCATGAGTTTTCCCAGTTCACACTTGGGCTTCTCCAGCGTTTTTACTTTTCTGATGAAGACATCGTGGAGAGGCTGATCGGCACACCTTTCCTATGTCTTCTCCAATGCTCTCTGGAAACAGTGTATTGGCCACTTCTTTCAAGTCATTTGTCTACACCTCCCATGTCATGATTTCCATCATCTTCCAGATTTGGCAGACCTGATGATGCTGGGCATTAGAGGTCTTCAGTATCTCATTGTGGTGTTTTTAGTAAATCCAACTCAGAAGAAATGAAGCGAATAACCATCGGTAGTCTTAACATCAACACGAGCTTCAATCGTGGTCTACTGCTTTGTAACCTTGGAACACATTTTGTCATGGATGAGATTCATGCCATGGGAGTTAGGCAGTTTTTGCCCTGAACATTCTCAACAATTAGCCTGAGTTTCCTAAGAGACTTCATCATTCTGCAGCTCTGCAAGGCTCACTTCAAACACACGGCCCTTAAGGCCGTCCAACGCAATTTTGGTTCCTTGAGTCCCGGTGACCAGTGTTTTCCCAATGTTTCTCATGCTGAGCAGAGCGGATGCTGTCACATCATACCAGTCTTTTTTTAGAAAATGGATCGACAACTTTCTTCTTGGCTCCCTGTTTGTCGCCTTTCATAAGGCGCTTACTCTCGCCAACCACCATGGTGCTACTCAGAGAGCCCAAAAGTGGAAAGTCATTTTTTAAAAATTGAAATTTCTTTTTATGCCAGAGGGTGCATTTGTACACATGAGAGAGAGAGAGACTCTCCCAGTAGGGTCCAGTCATGTTATAAACCCTTTTCCTCCAATTCTCCATCCTGTCAGGATCCTGGGCATGCATGAGCTTGGCATGTTTTTCAAGCTGCCAGGGCTGTGACTCAAACCCTTGTCACCCATGTGGGATTCAGCTCCTTTTACCCAGTGCCTCACCACTGAGCGATGGGGCTGGCCTAGGAAAGCCATACTAATGTGAAAGTTAAAGCATTTATGGACTCTTGAGTCTAAGATAGCTCATTAAAATTACTTTAAACCAACCAGTTTGGGGGTGTGTACGCGTGTGTGTTAGTTACTGACTTTTGTCACACATAGGGTTTTTACAGAATGAAATCCTTACACTGTTCAGTGGAAATCTTGTCTGGTTGAAAGGGTATGACAGGGCCAGCTTGTAGTGCAGTGGTTAAGCCCTGTGCATGGAGAGCTGGATCTCACATGGCTGACCCAGTTCAAATCCTGGCCTAGGAAGCTTAAAAACCATGCCGAGTACCTGTAGATGTGTGCCCCAAATCCTGATGGGATGGAGAAAAAAATCACTGTGGCATGACCAGGCCCCACTGGAGGGTTCTCTCTTTCTCTTTTCTCTCATCCTCTCTAGCAAGCACACATGCCCTCTGGCAGTAAAAAAACAAAAACTTTATGATCAGGGGAGCCCCATAATACAGTGGTTAAGTGTGGGGCACATGTAAGTGCCCAGGATCCTAAAGAGGAGAAGAAACAGGGAAAAGTGCCACGTGACCAGGTCCCATGGGGGGCAGGTGTCCGCACTCTTTTTCTCTCTCTCATGGATGTGTGTACCATTTGGCATTAAAAAGAATTTTAGAAAACTTTACGACTGAGCAATTAGAATGAAGAAATTAACAGGTGGTGTGAACTAGGAAAGAAACGGGGCTTGTGTAGCCTGAGAACCCCATCAAACGCTTTCATAGCCATTTTTCTCTACCTACTCAGGGAACCAGGAAGGAAGCATCGTGGGATTATGAGGAGGAAATTATGGTGAAGAAATGTTATGGGAAAGTGAAAGCCTGTCTTTTTCATCATTACTGCCTTTTGTTTCAAGGTTGCCTGGTGTATAAAGTTTTCACTAGGAAAATAAACAAAAACTCAGGGACTTGGAGAAGTGATAACTACCCAATTAATCCTTAGAGGTAATTGTGGATTTTTCAAGACCCAAAGTGAATTATCTGTAAATTAACTATACAATTGCCAATATACTCTTCATTTTTTAACTTTATAGAAGCATTCTAGATACTGATTGTCTTAGTGTATTATATAAGAAGTGATATTGCAAATTTTTATGGTTCGGAAACAATATCTCTGAGTGCCATGGTACTTTAGGATATCCAAATATGTGCTGAAGTCCAATCGGGACTGGTATTCTTTGTAAGCAGTGAGTTATCAATTAGTAAAACTAATTCAATATTTTGCAAGTTTGTTGAGATAAATTAAGGAATAAACTGTATACCCTAAATGATTGTGGAATTTGTCAAAAGAGAGTAAGTGCTTATATTTATTTTATTTTATTTTATTTTATTTTATTTTATTTTATTTATTTTTATTTTATTTTATTTTATTTTATTTTATTTTATTTTATTTTATTTTATTTTATTTTATTTTATTTTATTTTATTTTATTTTATTTTATTTTATTTTATTTTATTTTATTTTATTTTATTTTATTTTATTTTATTTTATTTTATTTTATTTATTTATTGGGAGAGGTTTTTGCTATAGGGCGTGTGCACTTGCCAGAAAGACAGAGAGAGACAGAGACAGAAAACAGGAAATTACCCCCCAGGGGGGATGACCACACTGCAATCCCTTCTCCTCCATTCTCCTCTCGGGATCTTGGACACGCACGCACATGTGCCCGGCCGTGAATCTAAGCCACCGGGTACGGGACTTGAACTGCGGTCGACTACGTGGGAGTCCAGCGACATAGCCATTACGCTAACTGCTGGTCCCCATTCTATTGTACTTTACACAAAGCACCTAATACATTTTACTTGCCCATCTAGCTCAAAATTAGCTAAAAATGAAAAGGGACACTTAATTATATAAAATTTTTTAATAATTATCTTTCTCAGGAAGGAAAGGCTTTCTTAATCCAGATAAAAGATTCAGAATCAATTTAAAAAATAAACACACACCCACACACACACACACACACACAACTGATGTTTGCTTTCATCTATTAATTCATTTAATTCCTGCAACAACACTATCAAATGGATGTGTTAAAAATATTAATTTTATAGGGCTAGCCCATGGCATTGTGGTTAAGGCAGCTGTATCCCACATAGGAGATCTACTTCATGATTCAAATCCTGACCCTGTAATTTGAAAAACATGCTAATTGCATCTTCATGCATGCTCAAAACCAAGAAAGGAGGGACAGATGGAGGAGATGGGATTGTGGCATGACCATTGCCCATGGGAGGAGGATGCTTTCTCACTTTCTCTCACTCTCTGTGTCTCTCTGTGCACATACCCTCTAGCAAATTTTTTTTTAAAGTACAATATTAATTTTACAGACACAAAACTGAGGCACAGGAAGACTGAGCATTGTGTCCAGAGACACAGCTAAGTTGACTGAGTTAGATTTGAGAATCTGGTTTCAGAGTGCATGCTGTGATTTGTATTTTACCTTGCTCATGCTTGAAAGATTTGACTACTTGTATAAAATGTTTTTGCTTTTTTGTAAAATAAACTGAGGTTAAATAGCAAGAGACAGATTGAGAGAAAATAGGATTAAGATGTCATATATAAAGAACTGCTAGAAATAAACAAAGAAAAAGATGAACACTTCGAAGAAGAACATGCAAAGAAGATAAACTCATAGGTGTTCAAAGGATAAGTAAACACAAACAGATGTTCAAGAAAACACTTCAAAGAAATAAAATTAGATCAACAATGATATTGTTTTTCTCTACTATTGTGTGGGGTTTTAGAAAATACCATGCTTTGGTCGAAACACAAATTGGCAGTGCAGGGCTTGGGCTAATTTGGCAGCATCTATCGACATTAAAAATGCACTTTACTTGTGATCCCAAAGTTTCCCTTACAGAGAAAGGTAGTACTTACAATTAAACTAGAGATTTTTGAATGTTCATTGAAACACTGAATGGTAAAAGGAAAAAAATCAGAAGCTATCGTCTTCAAGATGTTAAATATTGGTATAAATTATTGATATAGTCCTTACTTTAAAGAGGTTTTTGCCTTAGAGTGTGTGTGCTCTCTGAAGAGAGAGAGAGAGAGAGAGAGAGAGAGAGAGATGGAGAGAGAGAGAGTGAGCTGCAGGTGGAGATAGTGAGAGAGAAAGTGAGAAATCACCCTCTCTTTCCCCATGGTGGGTGGCTACATTGCAATCTGTTCTCCTTCATTCTCCTTGCAGGATCTTGGGCATGCACTCACATCTGCCCAGCGTGAGCTTAAGTCGCTGGGTCTGGGACTGGAAACTTAATTGACTATGTGGGAATCCAACAATGTAACCATTATATCATCTGCTGGTCCCT
>NW_006199712.1:3141457-3204993 GCF_000334495.1 Tupaia belangeri chinensis
ACCCCCCAGGGGGGATGGCCACACCTCAATCCCTTCTCCTCTATTCTCCTCTCAGGATCTTGGGCACGCATGCACACGCGCCCGGCGTGAGTTTAAGCCACTGGGTCCGAGACTCGAACCGAGGTCAACTACGTGGGAGTCCAGCAACATAGCCATTACCCTAACTGCTGGTCCCATTGTGCTTATATTTTATTAAGAATCTGGTGTGCTAGAAAATTTTCTCTGGCTTAGTTCAGATTTGAGAGAGGAAAAATATTATCTTGGGCTAGAAGATGGTGTGGAGATTAGGGTGGCCAGATCCGTCAATGCTGACAACGCAATTCAAGTCCTGGACCTGGCAGCTTGGGAAGCACACCAGGCACATGTAAGTGCATGCCCAAAGTCCCAAGAGGAGAATGGAGGAGAAGGGATTATGGGGTGGCCATCCCACCTAGGAGTAATTTCTCATTTTCACTCTCTCTCTCTCCAGCAACTGCATGTGCGCTATAGCATAAATAAATAAATAAATAAACAAATAAATAAATAAAGCAAGCATCATCTTGAGTATTATACTTTTATCTGCTCACTTTAGTAAGTGGTTAGATATAGTAAGGCTTCAGACATTGTTTCCATGACAGATTCTCTTTTATTTTTTATTTTAAATCAGTTTATTTGCATTCATTCCCTGTACATCATTACAGTATACAAAATGAGATTTTCCATCCAGAATACACTATATATTGGCTCAATCAAGGATATTACCATACATGTTATCGTCAACAACTAATTTTTCATTTCTTGTTTCTTACATATTTTGCTTCCTCCCTCACCCTTGATTCCCTATTTCTCACCCTCTGCCATTTCCCATCCTCCTCCCACACTATCTGGTATCTATCGCTTTCCATGCCTTTCCCCCCGTTTTATTGACTCATTAAAGATCTTAATTAATCTAAAAACTTTCAATAGCAAGCACAGCTGATATATGCATATTTATGAACACAAGTCTGACTTTAGGCATAAACCTCAGTGAGTAGAATGAACATACTATAAAGTAGCACCTCACTGGGGCTATATAGCTTACTGCAGTCATTAAACAAGTATTTTTAATGCATTTTTAATTTCAAGAAAAAGAGTTTTAGTTTTAATAGATCAAAATAAAAAAATGTTAAGAAAAATTTACGTAAGACTTAAAGCCAGGAAAAAGGTTAGGAATCAATTCAAATAGTAGGTAGATGAACCTATCAACAGTTCAAGAGAAGACAAAAATCCTTAAATCTATAAAACAAAGCATAGAAGGAAATCAGTAATGTTTTCGTCAAAAATCATGAAGTCCTATTTCACCAGTTCAGTCTTGTGTAATCTCTCTCTATTCTATTGAATTTGCAGTGTTACTGTGGTCTGATCTTTCTGTTTAAATTCTGGGTTAACATTCAACTCCAGACTTGTTCTACCTTTAGACTGGCCATTTTCTTGGTTGGTTTTTGTACTCTTATTTCTGTGTGTCCGACTTTAGTTTTCCTGGTATAGCACTCCCTTCGGCACTTCTTGAAGAGCTGGTCTGGTGTTGGTAAATTCTTTCAAATTTTGTTTATCTGAGAATGTTTTTGTCCTTTTTTTCCCATATGAAGGATAAGCTTGCCGGGTATAGTATTCTTGGTTGAAATTGTTTTTCTCTTAACAATTTGAATATATTTTCCTATTCTTTCCTTGCTCACATTGTTTCCAATGAGAGGTCTGATGTTAGCCTGATGGGATATCCTTTGAAAGTAGCTTGACATTTCTCTCTTGCCAATTTTAGTATCTTGTCTTTGTCTGTAGTTTGGGTCAATCTGGCTATGATGTGCCTTGGAGAAGCTCTTCCTGGGTTGATTCTATGTGGGGTCCTTTGTATTTCTTGGGTCTAGATATTTGAATGCCACTCTAGGTTTGGAAAGTTTTCTTCCAGGATTTTACAGAATAGATTATCAATGCCCCTATTAGTTTCTTCACCTTCTGGGATACCAATTATCCAGATGTTTGGGCGTTTATAGTATCTAGTATTATCTGTATATTTTTCTCATTTTGGGGGGTTATTTTCTCAGTCTTTCTGGTGAATTTTTCTAGGTCAGAGGTTCTATCTTCTACATCTGAGATTTGCATGATCTAATCTGCTTTTAATACTTTTAAGAGAGGATTTGATTTCCTGTATTACAGCCTTCATCTCTAACAGTTCCATTAGATTCTTTTTTATGGTTTGTATTTCCTCTTTCCTTCTTTCAGTGTGAGAACTTCCTCACCTCCTGAACTCATCTCTTTTCTCCTGTGTTTTCCGAAGTTCGTTGCCTCTCTTCTCTTGCATCTCTGTTAGCTTTGACACTGTGAATATTTTAAATTCTTTATCTGACATGTCCACGAGTTCCCTTACATTGTCTGTGAAGGATGAGGAGTTATTCTTTTCTCTTAGGGGAGAGATATTTTCTTGGTTTCTCGTATTTCTTGTGTCTCTGCGGTGGCTTCTGGTCATGTGATGGATTATACTTGTTTTTTCCCCCTAGTTTTTGGAATTAAATCAGAACATTCAGCAGCAGCAGGAGGAGGTGACCTACTATTTCTAAGCAGTGCCATATTTCTCCTTTTGTGCAGCAGACTCTATGGAAATTGAGGATTACTCTGACCCTGGTTATACCTGGGAAGCAGGAGGGTGAAGTCTGGGCAGAAGATCTTTAGTTGTCCCAATCCCTGAAAAGGGCCACTCAGAGTTCACATATACATGACTGGTGACTGGCTTGTCCTGGCTAGATCTGGGGGACAGGAGGGTGAAGTCTGGGCAGATCTTCTGTTGTCCTAATCCATGACAGGTTTTCTAACTGGCCTTTTTCTTGGCAGGTTCCTGAGGGAAAAGTGGTTGTTCTTAATTTCCGGTTCATAGACCTGGAGAGTGACAACCTGTGCCGCTATGACTTTGTGGACGTGTATAACGGTCACCCCAACGGCCAGCGCATTGGGCGCTTCTGTGGCACTTTCCGGCCTGGAGCCCTTGTGTCCAGTGGCAACAAGATGATGGTGCAGATGATTTCTGATGCCAACACAGCTGGCAACGGCTTCATGGCCATGTTCTCTGCTGCCGAACCAAACCAAAGAGGTATTTTATATGTATTATTTCCACAATGATGGTGGCTCACAGTTACTGAGCGTCCTCTGTGTCAGGTATTGTTCTAGGCAATTTATATTCTTTGAGCCTCAAGCTTAAGAGCCGTCCTTCTCAAACAGAGAACTAATGAATGCCACCAAATCATCAAGAGACCATAAAACTATTTGTCTCTGGCCAGATCTATGGTTAAGGAGTCTCCCAAGTGGTGAAGGAAGCTGGATCCCATACGGCCCAATCATGACTGGATCCTGGACCCAGCAGCTTGAAAAACACACTGAACACATTAACATGCATGCCCCGAATCCCCATAGGATGGAGAAATGGAGACGGGATTGTGGCACAACCACACACCATTGGGGGTGCCTTTTCTCTCTCCCTGTCTGCCTGTCTCCAGCAAACAAGTACACACACTTTCTAGCAATTTTTCCTTTTTTTTTTTTTTTTTATAGGGCATGAACACTCACCAGAGAGAAACAGAGACAGTGAGAGGGAAAGTGAGAAATCACCCCCCAGGAGGAATGGCCATTCCACCCTCCCTTCTCCTCCATTCTTCTCCTGGAATTTTGGGCATGCGCACACATGCACCTGGTGTGACTTTTCAAGCCACTGTTTGGGGACTCAAACCACAATCGGCCATGTAGGAGTCCAGTACAGTAACTATTATGCCACCTGCTGGCTCCCTAGCATTTTAAAGTCCATGTATGTTCTTGTCACAATTCTAGTTTAGAAAACTTGGAGTAGTGTGGAGCTCGTGTACACACACACACACACAGAGCCATATAAACGCACCTTTATCCCATGTAGGCCCCTCTCTAGAAATAGCCACGGCCAGTGACTCTATACCTTTCTTTGTGTGCTTGCTTATGTCTAGGTGAGTTTACAATAGCTTTATCTTTTTTTTTTTGGGGGGGGGGGGGGGGGGATATTTTTACTATAGGGCACAGGCGTTCTCTGGAGAGACAGAAAGAAATACAAAGAAAGCGAGAAATCACTCCCCCCCCACCCCCCGAGGGATGGCCACGTAGCAATCCCTTCTCCTCCATTCTCCTCTTGGGATCTTGGGCACGCACACACACACGCCCGGCATGAGTTTGAAGCCGCTGGGCCCAGGACCCAAACCACAATCAGCCATGTGAGAGTCCAGCAATGTAACCATTACACCATCTGCTGGTCCCTCTACAATAGCTTTTTAAAAACATAAGTGACATCATAAAATTCATGTGATTTCACAACTGTTTCTTTTCACTTGCTGCCATGTCTCAGGAAATTTTCATTTCAATACGTGTGAGCTCCTAAAGTTAGAACCCTCTACTCTGACAGATAACTGCAGCAGGCAAGATTTAGGGTTTTTCTAGCCTTTTGCCTGAGGGCACTCCCTCATCTGCTCTAGACTTGGAATGTAATGCAGCATTCCTGCCTTGAGAAGTCAAAGGACAGGATCTGGGGCTGAGGGCAGCCAGAATGCTTGACAGGGAGCTACAGAAAAGCCGAGGCACAAAATATCCATATAAAATCTACCTTTGTCTGACAACTAAATTGTATATATATGGGGGAGAGCCCAGCTGGCCTGGCACAAAACCTCAGCCAAGAGATGAAAGAACTGAGTGAAATAACCTCCCTGGGGGTTATTTCTCGCTTTCTGTCTCTCTGTCTACCTGCAGTGATGGTCTACCCGAAGTGAGGGTCTACCTGCTGCCCACTGCCAGCCAGGTGTACTTGGAGTTTGAATCCAGCCAGCTCAACACCTGCTAGAACAAAAATCGCTTTTGATAAGAATACAACAATTTATAGAGTAATGGAACTTTACTACTGCACCTACACACTTGTACCTGTAGACACGAAGAAGTACAATACTCACTTTAAGTCGGTTGGGATGAACTAAAGATTCATATTATAATTCCTAGAGTACCCACTAAAAATCCAAGAGTTATAGCTAAAAGGCAAGATGAAATTAGAATACTGAAATTCTCCAACAAACCCAAAAAAGGCTGAGAGGAATAATGGATTAAAAAAAAAAGAAAAAGAGGAAGACAAATTTTTAAAAATAGCATATGGCACACTAAATCCAAGGATATTAATTATATGTTAAATGTAAAAGATTAAATACTCCCATTAGAAGACAGTTATTCTTTTTTTGGGGGGGTGGGGGAGAGGTATTTTGCTATAGGGCACATGTGAAAGCAAAACAGAAAGACAGAGACAGAGAAATCATCCCCCAGGGGGGATGACCACGCCATGATCCCTTCTCCTCCATTCTCCTCTCGGGATCTTGGGCATGCACGAACATGCGCCCGGCGTGAGATTAAGTCACTTGGTCAGGGACTTGAACTGCTTTCAATTACATGGGAGTCCAGCAACATAGCCATTATGCTCACCCCATGAAATCAATGCATAGTTTTTTTAGAATATACAAGTTTCCATGAACATTTTGAAGACCCCCCCGTATTATTCTACTTATCAATAAAAAGTAATAGAAATCTTTCCAACCTGAATTGCCTTTTAAAAGTGATTATTTTGTGTCAAATACTCCATTAAAGGTAAATATCCCATTAAAGTATATTAATTCCTTTAGTTTCAGTTCAGCTTTTATTTGTCAGCTAAATTCAAGTAACATTAAATTGCAAGCCTCACGTTAAGTAGGACTCTCTATGATCTGTTCAGCCTACGAGCTTTCTGAATGAGCACATAGCCAAATGTTTTGTCCTCACTTGTTCAAAAAAAATGAATAAAGAAGAAGCAACTATGGTCTGACTCTACCCTTTCCCTCGCTCGTGCTGGTATGTCATGTCAGGAGCCACAGAGATTGTGAGTGTGTGTGGGTGTAGCAGATTATGTATGTAATCATATTTTTCAGAGAAAGTTTAAGAGCTCTGCATGGCCTCTGTTTACTGTACCATCGCCTCAGTTCCACATCCTCAACCTCCACATGCTTGCAGTGCTGTAATCTGTAAAATCTGGGCTTTCTTCCATGTTTAATAACTTCAGGGGATCAGTACTGTGGAGGACGCCTCGAAAGACCTTCCGGCTCTTTTAAAACTCCCAATTGGCCAGACCGGGATTACCCTGCAGGAGTCACTTGCGTGTGGCACATTGTAGCCCCAAAGAATCAGGTGAGAGCCCCCGAAAGTGGGAAGAAACCGTGCGTGTTTGACTTGCGTAGTGTGAAGGGCCCAGCTTTGAAGAGCCTCCCATCCTGGGGCTTATCTGAAAGCTAAGGCTGGAGAAGGCCCAGGGATCTCTTCACATGAAGACCCAGATTCAAATCGCCCTTGGTGCTATTTGACTTGCAAACTCATGGTTTTAATTTCCTATTATATCATTGCAGCTTTCAAAACAGTTTTAAAAATACAAATAAGAAGCAAATTCCGTACCACGTTGTTTAACCCTGCAGATGTCATAAGCCTGGGATATGCAGCAGTGACTAACAATGGGAGGATAAGAACCTCCAAGTGCATTTCATGTCAGTGTACCATTTGCTCACTGTGTCCTCATGATCATCATCCTAGTCATCAAATCAAAAACAGTCTGTATGCTTCACCTCAGGAAAGCAAGCCACATCATCCCTGAAATACCAGTGTCTGGTGTGAAAGCTGTTCTGCTTTAGGGTTTTTTTGGTTGCTGTTTAAAATAAAATTTATGGGGAGCAGCAGATGGCATAATGGTTATGTTACTGGACTCGCACGTAGTTGACTGTGGTTCGAGTCCTCGATCCAGCAGCTTAAACCACACCGGGCACATGTGCACACATGACCAAAATCCCGCGAGGAGACTAGAGAAGGGATTGTGGTGTGACCATCCTCCCTGGGGGTTATTTCTCGCTTTCTGTCTCTATGTCTCTCTCTGTCTCTGTGGCGAGTACACACGCCCTATAGCAAAAACCTCTCTCTAATAAATAAATAAATAAAAATAAAATTTATATAGGGGCTTGCCAGTAGCATAGCACTTAAGCCCTGTGCATAAGGAGCTGGAGTCTACATGACTGACTGTGGTTCAAATAGTGGCTTGAAAAACACTCAGGTGCATATGCGTGCATGCCCCACATCCTAACAGAATGGAAAAATGGAGGAGAAAGGATTATGGCATGACCACACCCACTGGGGAGTGCTTTCTCTCTGATGAACACACATACCCTCTATCAATCAATCAATCAATGAGATAAAATCTATACGGGTTCCCCACAAAAAAACTTCGTTGTTTCATTGCTCTAAAATTATCACCAGAGGTCTAGCTTTCCCATATTATTAATAGTTTGAGGCTTTATGAATTTCTACCCTTTCTGGGAACCACTCTGATGTATTAATTGCAGGACAGAGCTTTCCACAGAAATACATGAAACCTACATTGTGGACTCTTTAAAATTACCTCATACAAATTAGTATTATTATAAACACCATAAACTTTAATCCAAACACAAGTTCAGCACAATAGAATTTTTAAAAATGTTTCTAATTTTTTTTATCACTTAGACAAATACTTTTGTCATATGTTGTTTGCATCTTTTCCTTTCTTCTGTTTTTTTTTTTTTTTTCAGTATTGTCAAAGGGCACATGCGAGAAAGTATCCTCTATGGGGCACAGTCATGCCACAATCCATTCTGCATTTCTCCATCCTTTCGGGATATTGGGCACATGCACCCGTACCAAGCACGTTTTTTCAAATGGATTTCTTTTTTAATGATAAATTATTTAGGTAAATATATCATGCAAGCTTGTGATTTGAACACACATATACACACACAGATCACAATCCCAAAGCTCAGCTTTAAAGTTAAAAAAAATATATGTGATAATAAAATATTAAAAATAGGTCTATAAATCTCTTAAATATTTTGTACTTTAAAATAAGATTTAAAAATTACTTTTCCCAAACGTAATAAAAACCCATTTTGTCATTCTCGAAATTACATTGATCATTTTTCTCATTGGCATTTGTAAATTTATTAGGCCAAATCATTTCAACTCAATTATACTTGCAGATTATAGTTCAACATTTTTTTTTCTCATTGTTCTTCCTTTGGGTTATTTAAATTTAAGTTTGAGTTTTGTTTTCTTTTATTTATTTTTTTCTTATTTGCCAGAAGGCACGTGCACTCATGAGTTAGAGACAAAGAGAGAGGGAGGGAAAGCAACCCCCAGTGGGCGTGGTCACGCTGCAATCCCTGGTCTGTTTCTCCATCCTGGTGTGATCTGAGGCACACACACATACACCTGGCATCTTTTCCAACCCTCTGGTGCTGTTGGCCATGTGGGATCCAGCTCACTTACCTACTAGACCATGGGAATGGCCTGAATTTTTAATCATTGTTGTAGTGTTTGAAATCATGGGAAGTTCTATCCAAAGAACATTAAGTCCTAAATAACATATGCAATCTATGAGAATTTTCTATTAGTTACCTCTACTTTCAAATCACAGCTTTCTACTTTATCCTCCTGATTATTTTCTTATTTTTATATTTTATTCCAAAATTTTTATGTGACTAATTTTTAAGTACAGAAAGCTCTGTTTTTAAAAAAAAAAATAACCTGGAAAGCATTTATTAGAAACTGGTGCTAAGTCGGTGTACCTAAAGAGGAAATTTTTTTTTTCTTTTTTTTTTTTGGAGAGGGTTTTGCTATAGGGCACATGCGCTCGCCAGAAAGACAGAGAGAGAGAGAGACAGAAAGCGAGAAATCGCCCCCCAGGGGGGATGGCCACACTGCAATCTCTTCTCCTCCATTCTCTTCTCAGGATCTTGGGCATGCATGCACACGTGCCTGGTGTGAGTTTAAGCCACCGGGGCCAAGACGTGAACCATAGTTGACCACATGGGAATCCAGTGACATAGCCATTACGCTAACTGCTGGTCCCCTAAAGAGGAAATATTTTGATGCTACTTAAAACAGCATTAAGGGGACCAGCAGTTGGCGTAATGGCTATGTCACTGGATTCCCATGTGGTCAACTATGGTTCACGTCTTGGACCCGGTGGCTTAAACTCACACCAGGCACGTGTGCATGCATGCCCAAGATCCTGAGAAGAGAATGGAGGAGAAGGGATTACAACATGGCCATCCCCCGTCATGGGCTCTGACTTTATTAAAGGTATTAATATGTGGATGTGTGGCAATCAGGGTGGATACCACAGTTTACCCAATGTCCCTCATGTCACTCTGCAATGTTGCTGTTATCACCCTCACCAGACAGCTGTGTGAGTTCTCTCTGGCTGATAATTCTGCCTGTCCTACCAGGAATGAGCACTGACCATCTTCCCTGAAGTGGCAGGGAGGCTGCCTAGCCATCTGCTGCTCAGCAAGAGTGGTACCAGCTGTCAGGTGCCATGGATTTTATTTTTTTCTTTAAGAGAGATTTTTGCCATAGGGCACATTCACTCATCAGAGAGACAGAAAGCGAGAAATCGCCCCCCAGGGGGGATGGCCAGGCCACAATCCCTTCTCCTCCATTCTCCTCTTAGGATCTTGGGCATGCATGCACACGCACCTAGCATGTGTTAAGCCTCCGGGTCTGGGACTCGCACCATGGTCGACTGTGGGAGTCCAGTGACATAGCCATTACACCATCTGCTGGTCCCACAGGTGCCATAGATATTAATGAACCCTGTGCAGTTTCCTTTAATTCACATATTGGAGATGTTCTTTAAAAAATCTGTGTAGAAGGAGAATGAATGATTAATTTCCTATTAAATAAAAATTTCCTATTTAATTAAATAAGTCAGGACACTATTATTGGTACTAGTACAAAACATTTTTTAAATACTTAAGATTCTAACACTGGCTTTGTGTATCAATGTGTCTAAGCATCCTCTTAAAAAAATCAACCCCATTCCTATGCTCAGTATGTACACATTTCTTTTTTTTTTTCTTTTTCTTTTTCTTTTTTTTTGAAAGTTTTATTTATTTATTTATTTATTTATTTATTTTGCTGTAGGGCACGTGCGCTCGCCAGAAAGACAGAGACAGAGAAATAGAAAGCAAGAAATCACCCCTCAAGGGAGATGGCCACGTCGCAATCCCTTGTCCTTCATCCTCCTCTTGAGATCTTGGGCACGCATGCACACGCACCCAGCATGAGTTTAAGCCGCTGGGTCTGGGACTCGAACTGTGGTTGACTACATGGGAGTCCAGCGACATAGCCATTACACTAACTGCTGGTCCCAGTATGTCCATATTTCAAACATACGTCAAGAATACATTACATGAATACATGAATATATTATATGACATTAAAATAAAATTCATGGGAACCAGCAGATGACATAATGGTTACATTGCTGGACTCCCATGTAGCCGACTGCAGTTCAAGTCCTGGAACCAGTGGTTTAAACCTCACACCGGGCACGTGTGCATGTGTGACCAAAATTCTGAGAGAAGACTGGAGGAGATCCCACTTCCCTGAATCCCTGGTCTTAAAAATTGACCTCCTTTACATATAATTGGCATGTTAGTTTCCTTCTCTCAAAATAGTAACAACTCTGTGCACTCGTCTTACCCACATCCACACACATGCACGTCCACACACGTGCACAGTATCCGCCTTGACATACACTATTCCAGGGGGCATCAGAGAACGCCTTTTAGTTTCCTTCTAGAGAAGAAAGAAGTTGGCATAATCCCCTCTTTCCCACTCTAACACATACCTAATTATCCAATTACATTTTTTCTCTTTTTAATTTTGTTTTTGAGAGATTTTTGTTACGTAACCATTATGCCACCTGTTGGTCCCTCTTTCTTATTATTTTTTTAATTGCCAGAGGTTTTGCGCACTCACCAGAAAGAAAGGAGAGAAAGAGAGGACCCCGCCCCCACAACGGGGTAGGATGTTCTGCAAGCCTTTTTCTTCTATTCCTCCATCCCATCAGGGTTGTAGGTACGCATGTACACGCACTCGCCCTGGTGTGATTTTCAAGCCACCGGGGCTGGGATTTGGACCATGGTTGGACCATGGTTGGCCATGTGGGATCCGGCTCCTGCTGCACAGTGCTTAATCACCACAGGCCAGCCCTCCTTTCTCTTCCTTTTACTCTCTTTTCTCTCTCCCCAAGCTTTATTGGAGTATATTGATAAGTAAAAAATTATTTATATATATGTATATATATACACATATATAGATATAGATACAGATTTCCAAAAGTTTATGGGAAAATGGAATTAAAATACAGATTTAGGGGTCATCAGGGGGCATAATGGTTAAGGTGCTAGACTCGCACATGACTGACTGTGATTTGAGTCCCAGATCCAGCAGCTGGAAACTCATACCGGGCATGTGTTCATGCGTACCCAAAATCCCGAGAAGAGAATGGAAGAGATGGAGCTGTGGCATGGCCTTTCCTCTCCTGGCAGGGGAGGGTAGTTTCTCACCTTCTCTCTCTGTCTCTCTCTCCAGGAAGGCACATCCTATATCAAAAAATTTCCAAAAATAAAATTAAATAAATAGCTTTATCTATTTATTTTGGTGCAAAAAATTATTGCAAACCATGCAGGTTTTTTTTTTAATAATTTGCATTTTCCAAGAACTTTTTGAAGACTCATGTTTACAGTGTACAAAGTGATTTTTTTTTGTAGTTCTTTTTTTTTTTTTTTGCTATAGGGCACATGCACTTACCAGAAAGAAACAGAGAGAGACAGAGAGACAGAAAGTGAGAAATCACCCCTCAGGGGGGATGGCCACGCCACAATCCCTTCTCCATTCTCCTCTTGGGATCTTGGGCACACACGCACACGCACCCGGTGTGAGTTTAAGCCACCAGGTCCAGGACTTGAACTGCAGTGGACTACATGAGAGTCCAGCAATATAGCCATTACGTCAACTGCTGGTCCCTACAACATGGTTTTTGATGTACATATACATTGTGAAAAGATGACTGCAGTCAAGCTAATTAACATATCCATCACCTCACATCATGAACCTTTTGTGTGTGTACGTGATGAGAACACTTACAATCTACTCTCAGCAGTTTTCAAGTATACCATACTCTGTTTTCAACTGTGGTTATCATGCTGTACAATAGATCTCCGGAACCAAATACAGTCGCAATGTAGCTTCGCTAGAGGTATGTGATGTTACCATACTGGGCCGGACCCATGGCACAGTGGTTAAGCACTGGGCATTGGGAACTGGATTCCACACGGCAACCATGGTTGGAATCCCAGCCCTGGCAGCTCAAGAAACATGCTGGGCATATGTACATGAGTGCCTAAAATCCTGGCAAGATGGAGAAATGGAGGAGGAAAAAGGATTATAGCACGACGACATTCCACTGGGAGGTGCTTTCTCTTTCTCTCTCTCTGTCTCAGTCTCTCTCTCTTTTAATACATGCATCCTCTGACCATTAAAAACTACGTACCCTTCTCGGGACCAGCAGTTCGTGTAATGGCTATGTCGCTGGACTCCCACGTAGTCGACCGCGGTTTGAGTCCCGGACCCGGTGGCTTAAACTCACGCCGGGCGCGTGTGTGCCCAAGATCCCGAGAGGAGAATGGAGGAGAGGGGATTGCGGCGTGACCATTCCCCCTGGAGGGTGATTCCTCACTTTCTGTCTCTCTGTCTGTCTCTGTCTGTTTGGTGAGTGCACGCGCCCTATAGCAAAAACCTCTCCAAAAAAAAAAAAACTACGTACCCTTCTCTTCCCAGCTGTAGATGAACACGGTCAATCTAAGTTTGAGATGACCTCTTGGAATGACTGAAAACAAAAGCAAGGCCCGGCCGTGGTGGTCACAGTGAGTGTCACCACTTGGGAGGTTGGAAGCGACATGGCTTAAGTCCAGTTCCTAGGACAGTCTGAACCTGCTGGGTGCGCTAGCACTTGCCTGTAATCCCAGTTACTTGGGAGGCTGGGGCAGAAGGTCACAACTCGGGAGACTCTGCAAAGTACCTGTCTCTATCCTTCTCTTTCTCCATTCTCCTCTTGGGATCTTGGGCACACACGCACACGCACCCGGTGTGAGTTTAAGCCACCAGGTCCAGGACTTGAACTGCAGTGGACTACATGAGAGTCCAGCAATATAGCCATTACGTCAACTGCTGGTCCCTACAACATGGTTTTTGATGTACATATACATTGTGAAAAGATGACTGCAGTCAAGCTAATTAACATATCCATCACCTCACATCATGAACCTTTTGTGTGTGTACGTGATGAGAACACTTACAATCTACTCTCAGCAGTTTTCAAGTATACCATACTCTGTTTTCAACTGTGGTTATCATGCTGTACAATAGATCTCCGGAACCAAATACAGTCGCAATGTAGCTTCGCTAGAGGTATGTGATGTTACCATACTGGGCCGGACCCATGGCACAGTGGTTAAGCACTGGGCAT
This sequence comes from Tupaia belangeri chinensis, assembly GCF_000334495.1. Taxonomy (NCBI): domain Eukaryota; kingdom Metazoa; phylum Chordata; class Mammalia; order Scandentia; family Tupaiidae; genus Tupaia; species Tupaia belangeri. The sequence goes on from NW_006199712.1 coordinate 3,154,881, forward strand.
TGGGAACTGGATTCCACACGGCAACCATGGTTGGAATCCCAGCCCTGGCAGCTCAAGAAACATGCTGGGCATATGTACATGAGTGCCTAAAATCCTGGCAAGATGGAGAAATGGAGGAGGAAAAAGGATTATAGCACGACGACATTCCACTGGGAGGTGCTTTCTCTTTCTCTCTCTCTGTCTCAGTCTCTCTCTCTTTTAATACATGCATCCTCTGACCATTAAAAACTACGTACCCTTCTCGGGACCAGCAGTTCGTGTAATGGCTATGTCGCTGGACTCCCACGTAGTCGACCGCGGTTTGAGTCCCGGACCCGGTGGCTTAAACTCACGCCGGGCGCGTGTGTGCCCAAGATCCCGAGAGGAGAATGGAGGAGAGGGGATTGCGGCGTGACCATTCCCCCTGGAGGGTGATTCCTCACTTTCTGTCTCTCTGTCTGTCTCTGTCTGTTTGGTGAGTGCACGCGCCCTATAGCAAAAACCTCTCCAAAAAAAAAAAAACTACGTACCCTTCTCTTCCCAGCTGTAGATGAACACGGTCAATCTAAGTTTGAGATGACCTCTTGGAATGACTGAAAACAAAAGCAAGGCCCGGCCGTGGTGGTCACAGTGAGTGTCACCACTTGGGAGGTTGGAAGCGACATGGCTTAAGTCCAGTTCCTAGGACAGTCTGAACCTGCTGGGTGCGCTAGCACTTGCCTGTAATCCCAGTTACTTGGGAGGCTGGGGCAGAAGGTCACAACTCGGGAGACTCTGCAAAGTACCTGTCTGCATCCTTCTCTTTCCCCCCCCCCCCCACATTTCTCTCAGAAAGGAAAAAAATAAAGCCACGGAATACCACAGTTTTGACAACTAAATACGTATGCAAGTAACCACCCCATAAGGTGGTGGCTAAGCACTGCAGCGAGGAAGCGGGATCCCACGCGGTCAACCAGGTTTCCAGTTCTGGCTCCAGCCCAGTGGCCTAAACAGCACGCTGGGTGTACACACGTGTGTCCAAGACCTGAGGAGATGGAGACTTCGAGGAAAAAGGATTGCGGCTTGACCAGGCTTCATGGGGGCCGGGGGTCGTTCTCTCTCCCTCTCTCTGAGAGAGAACAAGAAAAAAATCCTTTTAAACAGAATGTGTACATTTTTTACAAAAGAAAATCACATATCCCACGAATCCGGGGAGAAGAATTCCATGTCAGGTTTTTCAACAATGCCACTTTGACACTGCTAATGCTGCACTCTCTCTGCAGCTTATAGAACTGCAGTTTGAGAAGTTCGATGTCGAGCGAGATAACTATTGCCGGTACGATTACGTGGCCGTCTTTAACGGCGGCGAAGTCAACGATGCTAACAGAGTCGGAAAGTATTGCGGTGATAGTCCCCCTGCGTAAGTAGGACCCGTTTATATTAATAGCTTAATGCTTCCGAACTGTTTCTTACTAAATTTTCAAATTACGGGCCAGCAGGTGGCTTGGTGGTTAAGGTACCGACTCCCACATGGGCCGACTGCAGTTCAAGTCCCGCATGTGCGTGCGTGTGTGCTCAAAACCCAGAGAGGAAAGTGGAGGAGAAGGGATTGTGGTGTGACCATCTCTCCTGGGGGAGCAAATTCTCACTTCGCCTCTCTGGGTGTCTCCAGCAAGTACATGTACCCTATGGCAAAAAGGAAAATTCCTGATTACATTTATTTCTTGGATGACTTATATTGTTGTGGTTTTATACTAATTGAGTTCTATTATAATTGAGTCCCATACTGTATCACTCATAAAGAATAGCCAACTTAGAAACTGAGGCAACATTCACAAGATTTGGGGGTCTAAACCTAGGATTGGGTCCCTGAGAGAGATTGATTCGCTGAACTCAGATAACTTGTTTAACTTTTTTCTTTTTCTTTTTTTGAGAGGATTCTTGCTCTCACTAGAGAGAGATGGGGCTGGTCATGAGGAGAGTGAGAAAGCATCCCCGTGGGGAATGGTCATGCAGCTCTCCTTTCTCCGTCTCTCCTTCCCTTTGGAGTTCTGGGCACGCACACGCCGCCCATGACGACAGACTGGGACAGCTCACATGAAGCCCAGTGCCTCGCTGAGAAGCCCTCAGTGCCCATTCGCTACTGGCCGTCGTATTTAGCAGATTACAACTTTCAGCTTTTTAATGTTTTCACCTCTCAGTTTAATCAAATGCTAACCTGTTATTAGAGATTAATGGAAAGCTAGAAATCGTTGACATATTCCGAGAGGTAACACTTAAACTTTTAAAAGATCCATATATATTTGGGCCAGGTGGTGGCACAGTGGAAACACAGCTGGCCCGGCATGAGAAAGGTGCTGGGTTCAGGTCCCAGGACCGCCCGAGCACACTGCGAAGCGCAGCAGACATGAACGAGCCTGTCTGTGGGCTGGCGAGACGGGGTGGGTCGCTGTGTGAAGGCTCTGCTGAGGCTGCCTCACTGTCTCTCGTGGAAGGAGTACAGAAACAATTCACACACACGCACGCACATGTTTGTATGTATGCGTATAGGCATGTATGTTTAAAAACATATTTTTCATTTTAGGCCAATTGTATCTGCAAAAAATGAGCTTCTTATTCAGTTTTTATCAGACTTAAGTTTAACCGCGGATGGATTTATTGGTCACTACAAATTCAGGCCAAAAAAACTGCCTACGACTACAGCGTTACCTGTTACCACCACGTTCCCTGTAACTACAGGTAAGTTTTTCTGTTTAAAAGTTTGTGCAGAAACTTTAGGAGTATTAGAAGAACTCCTTCTGTGGAACCAGCAGATGGCATAATAGTTATGTTGCCAGACTTCCACATGGCCAACTCCGGTTCAAGTCCCAGACCTGGCAGCTTGAAACTCACACCAGGCACATGGGTGTGCATGTCCAAAATTCCAAGAGGAGGATGAGGTGCCCAAGATCCTGAGAAGAGAATGGAGGAGAAGAGACTGCGGTGTGGCCATCCCCCTGGGGGAGGGTTTCTCACTTCCTGTCTATTTCTGTCTCTCCAGTGAGTGCACACACCCTATAGCAAAAATCTCCCTTAAAATAAAAAATAAAAAAAGGAAGACAAGTCCTTCTGAAATAGGAAAAAACTAAATAAGAGGAGGATAATTCAAACTAAAATAAATTAAATAGAATGAAAACTTATGTAAGAAATGGCCTGACTCCATTAGCGAAAGGTATAGGGTATAAGAATGCTTAGAAGCTAATAGTCTGTCACAAAGAAAATTACGACCTGTTAAAAATTACTGGGAAGCCTGTTATAAGCACGGATCAGTGTAAGCCCCAGCTTCCTTTGCTGACACTAACAAACTGTGGTTTTGTTTTTATTACACAGAATTGTGGTATTTTTAGGTTAAAGTTCTGGAACCAATTTTCACACCTGCCAGTACTAGAGGGATTTTTTTCTTCTTCTTCTCAGCAAAATATCACATAAAGTATGAATATTTTTTCGAACTGGAGTAAATCAAAACATTCTACATATTACAGAAGTTGGTTGGGGACCTCCAGCCTGGGGCATGGTCAAGGCCATAGAGGATAGGGGTCGGGTTCTGTATCTCTATCTCCTACCAGAGCTAGTCACTGGGATTTCAGGCCTCAGATCCGGATATCCAAATCCAGGGAGGAGGAAAAGAAGTGGGCAGGAAAGATCAGCATGAAGACATGAAATGGGCTGAGATAAACCCAGCTTTCTTCCTTTCCATTTCAGCCAAGACAGGGCTGTTCTGAAACCGGGCGGGCTCGCCTAGCTGATTTTCTTGAGCGTGCCACAAGAGGGCCACCTTGTGGCCGGGACGCGTACTGCCTAGTGCTGGTGCGGTGTTTTCTCCAGCTGGTCTGCGGGCCCTGGTGTTCTTACTCTTACAGTGAATCGTCTGGTCACACCCATGGCGCTAGAAGCTCTGCAGATGTCATCTTCATCCTGAACTTTCTCTGACATCGCAAACATGAATTTGTGATGCTCTCCTACACGTTTTGCTACTGCTAGACCTTTAAATGAAACCCTCTCAAGCCCAACTTGTTTTCCTCATGCTTGGTTCTGCCTCAAAGCTGCTTCTCCACCTGCTGTCCCAGGCATGTCCACAGCATCAGTAACCACACTTGGGGGGTCATCTTTGACCTCCTCTATCACACATCCCCACGACATGCCCCCTACCACCACACAGAGCAGACTGTGTCATTCTCTGGTGAACTTCATTATTGAATAGCGAACAGCTGTGCTAGCTCATGTGGCGCTAAGACCGAGCCCTTGAAACGTGGCTCTGCGTGCCGAGCCACACAGAAGGCTGCAGGTTCATGTCCTAAAGTACGCCAGGCACACGCCAGCCAAGAAATAAGTGAATAAAATTAAAAAAAAAAATAGGAGCTAGCTGGTGGTATGATGGTGAAGGTGGCTGGACCCCACATGGCCAACTGTGTGGTTCAAGTCCTGAACCTGGTAGCTTGAGAAACACAGAGGGCATATATGCTTGCATGCCCAACAATTCTGAAAGAAGATGAAGGCGATGAGATTGTGGCATGACTACGGGGGCGCTTTCTCACTTCCCTTCTCTATGTCTCTCTCACACATGCACCCTCTAGCAAATTTTAAAAAGAGAGAGAGAGAAAGTGCCCAGAGAGAGATGTGGGCAAAAGAAAAAGAGGGTCTGGTATTAAATCTTTAGAAACCCCCAACTTCTCATTTGCTTTTTCTTAAAAAAAAAAAAAAAAAAAAAGCCAAAAAAACCTCTTTACAGAGAGACAGAGGTGGAGAGGGAGAAAGCACCACAATCCCTTGGTCACAAGGGTTTGATCACCCCATAGTCCCTTCTCCATTTCTTCATCCTGTCAGGATTTGGGGCACCTGGCGTGTTTTCCAAACCACCAGTTCTGAGACTTGAACGGCACAGTTGACCACATGGCCTCTAGTCTCCTGTAAGCACCAAGTCACAGGCCAGCCCTAGAAATACCATTTTTTTTAAAGAGGAGGTTATGCTGGCGAGGGAGACTCAAAAGGAATGACCAGGAAAGAGAGGAAAGCCAGGAGCTATGTGCCATGGGAGCCATGGAAAAGAAGGGAGTGGTCAGTGAGTCAAGTGGTGGTGAGACTACAGTAAGAGAGGCCTGAAATGTTTCCATGTGATTTTTGTGGCATGAAGGCTACTGGAAACCTGAGCAAGAGTTACAGACTGGTCAGGCAGAAGCCAGACAGAGTCGCCTGAAGGATGGGGAATAAGGTGAAGGAAGTGAGATAATTCCAGCAACTTAGTCCATGGTTTGGCCCCAAAGAAGGGAGAGGGGGACAGGCCCCATAACCTAATGGTTAAAAGAACCAAATATCACATGGCTAACCAAGGCTCTAACTCCAGTCCTGTCATGTTGAAAAACACACATATCATGTACGTCCAGAATTCCAACAAGATGGAGAAATGAAGAAGGGATTGTGGCATGAGCGTGCCCTACTGGGGGTATTCTCTCTCTCTCTCTCTCTCTCTCTGTTTCTCTCTCTGGTGAGTACATGCATCCATTAGGAATTTAAAAAAGAAGAAGAGAGAAAGAAAGGAGAGGCCTTGAGAATTCTTGCTTCATCAGACAGGGAAAACCACTGACGCTACTACTTTGGACTCAATTAATTAGTTGGATTTAGTGCCAAGGCGCGCTCTCAGCTCCTAAAACAATGATATAACTCCCTCTAAATGTTTTTCTGAGTTCTTGTTCTTTTTAAACAAAAATATCATTTAAGTTATTATGTGTATTTTAACATACTAAATTGTATATGTTCTAATATTATAATTCGCCTGAGATCCTTATCAGAGTTAAGTAGAGGTACAAGTGAAATTAAGGAAATGAATAATAAATTCTCAGAGGAGTTGGCAGGCCATATTAGAAGATATGAATGATATTACAGATATTTATTTACACAAGTACAATTCTGTTGTTTCATTTAGCTCTTCCAAACATATTGCCACACATAAGGGAATGATCGGTGAATATTTTCAGAACATTTTTAAGAAAAGAAGGATTATTTTCATTTTGTTAACCCAAGGTTTCTCCGCTTGGCACTGTTTACATTTTGGGCCAGATAATTCTCTGTTGTGGGGGATGGCCTGTTCACTAAATGCCAGGAGCGCCCCCTAGTTGACACAACCAAAAATGTTTCCAGATATTGCCATAATGTTCATGTTTCGGGCAGAACTCCCCCAAGTTGGGGGCCACTGCATCTATTTAGTTTTACTTGCTTTTTTTAAAAAGACTTTTAAATTTTATTTAATTCCATTTGTTATTTTTTAATTTGACTAGAGAGAGAGAAAGGAAAGAGAGAAAGCAACCTGCCTGCCAGGTCTGGGACTCGGACCATGGTCAGCCATGTAGGAATCCACCACTTTTAACTACCATGCCACCCGCTGGCCCCCGTTTTACTTTTATTTATTTATTTACTTTTTATTATTTATTTTTTGTTTTTTGTTTGTTTTTGGAGAGATTTTCGCTATAGGGCGCGTGCGCTCGCCAGACAGACAGAGAGAGACAGAGAGACAGAAAGCGAGAAATCACCCCCCAGGGGGGATGGTCACGCCGCAATCCCTTCTCCTCCATTCTCCTCTCGGGATCTTGGGCACGCACGCACACGCGCCCGGCGTGAGTTTTAAGCCACCAGGTCCGGGACGTGAACCGCGGTCGACTACGTGGGAGTCCAGCGACATAGCCATTACGCTAACTGCTGGTTCCCTATTTATCTATTTTTTGGAGAGGTTTTTGCTATAGGGTGTGTGCGGTTGCCAGAAACACATAGACAGAGAGAAAGAAAGCAAGAAATCACTCCCCCCCCACCCCCGGAGGGATAGCCATGCTGCAATCCCTTCTCCATTCTCCTCTCAGAATCCTGGGTATACACGCACACATGCCCAGTGTGAATTTAAGCCGGGTCCGGGACTCGAACAGCTGGGAGTCCAGTGACATAGCCATTACACCAACTGCTGGTTCCTACGTTTAAATTTGTGTACTACTTAGTTCTTAAGGTCCTTATAGACAATGCCGGGTTCAAAATAAAGACTCAGTGATGGGCTGCATGTACTCACAGATGTAACACTTTACACCTGAGCCGCATTTCTAAGATCCGTGCTCGTTGCATTTGGGCAACCGCGTATTGTTCAATGTACCAAGACAGCTTTTTCTTTCCTCAGGGGAACACCATGGGATCCCTTTTCCAAAATGAAGAATTAGCCCATATATTATGAGCTTAGATTTGTCACACTGGCTTTTTCTAAGCAGGGCACACAGAGTCTATTTTTAGTTCTCATGTTAGTTTTCTATAAAGAAAGGAGAGAACAGGGCTAAATTTGGATTATCTTTGATCTCAGGTTTCAAATTCAGTAGAGGATATTGAGTTGCCCTGAGGAAACTAGAGCAGTAGTTGGTAGCATGAAGAATTTCTCTTTCATGGTTTTTAATTTTTCCGTTGCAGTGATAGATCGGTGACTCAGGGGACTACATGGAAATTTTCAGTAGCTTCAGATCTAAACATCAATTAGACTTGAATTCATTTTCCTGCAGCTTATGTCTTTCTTCTTTGCATTAAGGTATAAAACCCACCGTGGCCCTGTGTCAGCAAAAGTGTAGACGGACGGGGACTCTGGAGAGCAATTACTGTTCGAGTAACTTTGGTAAGGAAAAAAAAACACCAGTCCTTTCTGTTTAATCAGAAACTTGAGACTGCATGCTTAATCTCAAAGGAATTCCTGTGAATTTCATGGTGAAGGGCTAGTAACACTGCTCATTTACCCAAAATAACATTCCCCTCTGCGTCAGGGTATGCTGACTTGTACTATCTGAATTATTCCATTTCGTCAGTGAGAAAACCTGTCTTCAGAAAATGTGCTTTTTGTCCACACATAGAAATCATTTCATTCTTGGCACACAAGACGGCTACTCTTATGTATTCTAGTTCTGACCAAATCTGCATACTTTTTCCTCAGATATGTTTTCACGTATATTTTCACATATCCGTAAGTCAACTTAAGCAAATTAGAAACATGCCATTCAGAAGCTGGCCTTTCTCAAAAGAAATACAGGTATTTCCTCTGTAGTGTCCTTTAAAAGTACTAGATCAAAACTTGGAAATCTGAAGTGTATTTGGAAACTCTTACAAATTGAAACCTGATGAGGTATTAAGGACTCAGACTTCCTAAAAGCACTTTCCAATGAAAAAAATTGCACTATTGTGAAAACTACTTAAGAATGCTACTATATTCATTATGTTTTGTTTTTGTTTTTGTTTTTTTTGAGAGCGATTTTTGCTATAGGGCACATGCACATGCTGGAGAGAAAGAGAAACAGAAAGCGAGAAATCCCGGGGCCGGGAGGTGGCCATGCCGCAATCATTTCTCCTCCATTCTCTCCTCAGGATTTTGGGCACGCATGTACATGCGCATGAGTTTTAAGCCATCAGGTGTGGGACTTGAACCACTGTCAGCTACGTGAAAGTCCAGTGACATAACCATTACACCATCTGCTGGTCCCGATGTTTTATTTATTTATTTTTTGAGAGTTTGCTATAGGGCGCATGCGCTCTCCAGAAAGACAGAGAGAGACGAAGAGATAGAAAGCAAGAAATCACCCTCCAGGGGGGATGGCCATGCCACAATCCCTTCTCCTCCGTTCACCTCTTGGGATCTTGCGCATACACGCACATGCGCCTGGCGTGAGTTTAAGCCACCGGTCCGGGACTTGAACCACGGTCGGCTACATGGGAGTCCAGCGACATAGCCATTATGCCAACTGCTGGTCCCGATGTTGGTTATTTTCAAAAGCAGCTTACAAGAAATAATAGGTGACCTAAAACAGAGCCTCTCCAGAGGGGCTTTCCTTCCTTTCCTGGCCATGCAGTGACAAGCGACATGAGCTGCATGAACTTTGGTGAAGGTGAGAAGACACTGGAGAGTCTGGGCCCAAAATCCTACCAGAGTTTGGAAGCTGAAATTCTAATAACAGGCTTAAAAATGAAAACAAATGACACCGGGGCTGCTCTATCCAGTTCGGTCCTCTGCAGAATGTACTTCAGGAAATCTACCTCCCTCTTTGGGATCCCCGACCCCACTTGGCTACAGACTGCCATTATGCAGGGAACACACATCACCAGGAATCAAAAGAGGGCCTGATAAGAATTCTGCTTTCTCGGACTAGCAGGTGGCATGGTGGTTAAAGTACCAGACTCCAACATGGCCTACCACGGTTTGAGTCCCAGACCTGGTGATTTGCTTTTTCATTTTCCTCTCTCTTTCTGTCTCTCTCCAGTGAGTGCAAATTCCCTGTAGCAAATTGAAAAAAATAAATAAAATTAAGTATATAATTCTCTTTTTTTAAGAATTATTTAATTTTATTTATTCATTCAATCATTTTCATTTGACCAGAGAAAGATAGACACACAGAGAGAAGGAAAGTGAGAAAGCAAGCCACCAGGTCTAGGATTTGAATCGTGTTCGGCCACGTGGGAGTGTCCAGTGCCTTAACCACCATATCATCTACTGACCCATAAATAATTCTTTTTTTTAATAATTATTTAATTTCATTTGTTATTATTAATTTTTAATTTGACCAGACAGAGACAAAGAGAGAAAGAGAGAGAAAGGGAAAGCAGGAAACCAAGCTGCCAGGACTCAAATTGCGGTCATTCATATGGGAATCCAGTGCCTTTAACCACCTTGCCACCTGCTGGCCCCCATCTCATAAATAATTCTTTAAAAAAAAAAAAAAATTCTGCTTTCCTGTGCTCACTTCATCCTGAAGGGTTCATACATATTAGCCACATCCAAAACTTGATTTTTTCCTTTGATCATGACTCACATGGAAAATGACCACATACTACCACCAGTGGCCCCTTGGTTAGCAGAGTTGGTAACGTGGCCCTGGGGACAGTTTTTGGTTGTCACAATAACTGGGGAGTGCTACTGGTTTTTCTGGGCAGACACAAAACTTCTGAAACAAGTCTTTTTTTTTTTTTTTTAAAGACAGAGACAGAGAGACAGGAAGCGAGAAATCACTCCCCAGTGGGGATGGCCATGCCGCAATCCCCCCTCCTCTATTCTCCCTGGGATCCCAGGCACACATGCACACGCTCCCGGTGTGAGTTTAAGCCACCAGGTCCAGGACTTGGACTAGGTCGACTACATGGGAGTCCAACAACATAGCCATTATGCCAACTGTTGGTCCCATTAAAAAAAGTCATTTAATGCAAGCCCTACACCACAAGAAAATTGTACCCCCCCAGCACCCCAAAATGCAAAGGCATCCCTTTGTGGACAGTAGCATCTCTATCCTATGGTTCAGAAGACTATTTTCTGAGTGTTACAAGAGAGGGGGAAAAAAAGAGTTACATAATAAAAATTAACTAAATTTTGCTGGATTTTTTTTTTAAGCAAGAAAATATTTTGGGGTCATTAGGTGGCATAGTGATTAAGGCACTGGACTCCCACATGGTCGGCCACAGTTGGAGTCCCAGACCTGGCAACTTGCTTTCTCACTCTTCGCTTCTCTGCATGTGCCCTGTGGCAAATTTTAAAATAATAATGGTAAATAAAATAAAATAAATAATTTCTTAAAAAAATAAAATGTTTTAAAGTCTACCTCAGTTCTGTATTTGACTTGTTACATCAGATAAACAGGGTGGATAATAGAATGTGAAAGACCCAGAAAAAGACAGATTTCCTGGTAATAAGAGATGGGGCCCATGGGATGAACAAAGTTGGAGGAGAGAGGAAGGCTCAACAGAGGCAGAAGGAAGGGGACACAGAAAAGTAGACACTCGCAAAGACAGACTCTGATCCTAGTGGCTCACCCCCACGCAGCCTGTTAGTACAGTATCACCTCTAAAATTCAAGGTCTTCTTGAGTATTCACAGGCTCATAAGTCTCTCCCTCGTTTGGCAATTCACACACATGCTGGATAAAACATCTTTTTAATTTTCAGATAAAACATTTTAAAGAGTCCTCATCCCACCAATAGACAGCAAAGAGGCAAATGTTTAGATTTCTCTCCTACTTACCAATACCCGACAACCAGGATAACATTACAGCCCAGAGGTCCCTGTCTCCGACCTGAATTTTGCTGGCTAATAAAATTTGAGAGCTCTTGTAAGGCCTTTCCTTTAACGTTAAATGCCTGCATTGGAACCAGCAGGTGGCGTGGTGGGTAAGGCACTGGACTCTCACATGGCTGTCTGCTGTTTGAGTTGGGAACCTGGCGGCTTGCTTTCTCATTTTCTGTCTCTTTCTCTCTTTCTCGTGCATGCACATGCATGTGCCCCTCTAGAAAATTTTAAACATAATGATAATAAAAATAAAAGAATTAAATAATTATTTTTTTAAAAAATGCCTACATTTGCCTTCACTGTCACATGGTCTCAAAAATGTTTTCTTCTGCAGTGTTAGCCGGCACTGTTATAACCACCACTGTGCGAGGTGGGAGTTTGCATGCCACGGTCTCAGTCATCAACATCTATAAAGAGGGAAATCTGGCCATCCAGCAGGCCGGCAAGAACATGAGTGCCAAGATCATCGTGGTCTGCAAGCAGTGCCCTCTCCTCCGAAGAGGTAAGGAAGGGGGGAATGTAACCTGTCTTCTAGGTGAGCTCAGAGACAGACAAGGGAATGCCAGTCTCTGAGCACGTCAGGGATCGGTCCATGCCATGGCAGATCTGGAGAAGTCAAACCAGGACTAAGATATTCCCTACTTCTGGTAGAGCAGGAAGTCCTTTGGAATCAGGGAGAATCGGGCTGTCATCCCAGCTCTCGTAATTTGCTGAAGAAGGAGTGGAAATGATGAATGAGTCCAAGAAGCATTTGAAATGTAATCAACAGGGAATAGAAATAGAGTGATCAGTTGAAGGGAGAGCTCATTGGGGCTGTTGCACTTAAGATGCCAACACTGTGTTTAGAAGAAAACGTCTAGCGAACAACACGAAATGCAGAGCCGAAGTTCAGGTGAGAGAAGTATATCTGGGCCAGAATGAAAGATTTGGGAATCATTTGCAGAAATAGGATCATTCAGTCTACAGATGGGAATGAGTTTATTGAGAGAAATTATGGAAGAAGGAAAATTATCTCAGAGATCGAGGCACATGACTTAAAAAATATTCAGATGTGGCAAGTTTTTTAACTTAGAAAAGGAATATATATCTTGTAATACATATCTTTCTTCCAGAACGTCTCTAGCCATGTAAAGCATAGGCGTACACATTTAGATAAATGGGGTGCTGTTTTATATGTCCTGCCACAGTTTTTCCTCTATCTAAGGTATATGTAGACGTTTTTCTAGAGCTGCACAATAGAATCCTCTCTCTCTCTCTGGAATGATAATGATGCCCCATGTTCCACTCTGTGATATTTGATGATTTCTTGGTCCAACCTCAGCTCCTTCCTTTCCTTAGTCTAATCACAACTAAACCAAACCGAGCCACACACACAGAGAAACGAAGACTATCCACTGTAAGAACGCGTTCCTGGGGCCGCCCTGTCGTGCAGTGGTTAGGCCCCGTATACAGGAGCCAGATCTCACTTGGCTGACTGCAGTTTGAATCTGGCCCTGACAGCCTAAAAAACACACTGGGCACGTGTGTGTGGATGCCCAAACCCTAATGGGTTGGCGAAATCAAGGAGAACACATTGCAGAGAGTATAACCACACGTCATTGGGAACTGTTTTCTCTCTTTCTCTCACACACACATGCCCTCTGGCAATAAAAATGTTTTAAAAATATACAGGAAGATTAGAAAGAAAAAGGAAGAACCAGCGTTCTAAAAGTTAATTTATTTTAAAAAAGGAAAAGGAAAGAAAGCTTTACTGTGAATTCAGATTGCTCGGCGGCCTCACACACTGACACTCCGGATGGAATGGCAAAAGCTCTATAAACGATAAACATTTCTTCCCAGAATGACAGGAACAGAAGATACTGGATGTGGAGATTCTGTGAGTTCTCCTAGTAACCTTAGCAGTCGAGCCTGAGGATGGCACTCACACGCCCAGCCTACTAAGCTTTCACGAGCTCAGGATCACTATGATGACAATGCTGGTCTACAGAGGAAGGGGTACACAAGGAAGCACACTTATTTTGTGATACACAGGGGAAAGGGGATAGAAGAGGGTGCAGTGCACACCTCCTTTATGACATTTTCTAAGACAAAATAAATTTGCAGGGCTGGACCCAATAAACTCAGTGCAGGCCCCAGCCCGGGCCTAACAGCCAGATGCCCTAATGTCTAGAAAATAGAATAACAAATATAAGTACTTTTTATACTTTTTTTTTTGGCAAGGGACTCAATGAATGTAGTAAGTCTGTGATCCGTTCATTTCCTCAAGACACTTGCATCATATAAATGCTTGAGATGCTGATAAAAGTTCAACCACAGCAGAGAATAGGTCATTAGTTAGTTGCCAAATGCCAAGGACACCTGGGACCTTGAGAGCTCACGTGAACAACGGAGTTCTGGAGGCCCTTGAAGATGGGGAGCCCTTCCGTTAATGCAGTACATTGTGTACAATGCATCCGGTAACCATACCAGGCCAACACTGCTGACCAGGACGTGACTGACCTACCTACCCCATCTGGTCGCAGTTTATCTTTTAGGTAATAAGAGTCTTTCTTTTTAAAGAGAGATTTTTGCCAGAGACAGAGAGAGAGAGAGACAGAGACAGAAAACGAGATATCAACCCCCAGAGGGGATGGCCATGCCACAATCCCTTCTCCTCCATTCTCCTTCCAGGATTTTGGGCAAACACACACATGCTCCTGGCATGAGTTTAAGCTATTGGGTCTGGGATTTGAACTGAGGTTGACTACTTAGGAGTCCAGCAATGTAACCATAATGCCATCTGCTGGTCCCAGGTGAATCTCTTTTTTTTTGGAGAGGTTTTTGCTATAGGGCGCATGCACTCACCAGAAAGACAAGAGAGAGACAGTGACAGAAAGCGAGAAATCACCCCCCAGGGAACATGGCCATGCTGCAATCCCTTCTCCTCCATTCTCCTCTCAGGATCTTGGGCATGCATACACACGTGCCCGGTATGAGTTTAAGCCAACGGGTCCAAGACTCGAACCATGGTCGACTATATGGGAGTCCAGTGACATAGCCATTACGCCAACTGCTGGTCCCCCAGGTGATGAGCCTTAAACCAGATTTTATCTAATGAAATACATGTATAATTATATCATTTAGAGACAAAAGCATTTATCCAAAGGTAAGTTACAGTCTAAGTTGTTTCAAACAACACACCCAGAGAAAAAGACTAACGTCTATATTCTCTTTCTTTATTTAGGTCTAAATTACATTATTATGGGCCAGGTGGGTGAAGATGGGCGAGGCAAAATCATGCCAAACAGCTTTATCATGATGTTCAAGACCAAGAATCAGAAGCTCCTAAATGCCTTAAAAAACAAGCAATGTTAATGGTGAACTGTGTTCGTTGAAGCTGCATTCTGTTATTGCCTTTGAAAGATCTATTTTCCTTCAGTAGAAAAAGAAACATAAAATTAAATACTGAGCATTCTGAAAAATGGACTAATGTACTCTTCACATGATGTGGGTGTGAGACCTTCAGTATCAGTGAGAAGTTCCGTGCCTGGGCTGAATGGAGCAGATATCCAATTGAAAACCTGCCGACTTAGTGTGGTGATTGGAAACTAAGGGTATCAAGAGTTGACAACTTGGAAGCGATTTATTTATACAACTCTGTAAGAGGATATTTTAAGAATTGAGTTGTGTGATGATATAAAGGATTTTATAAGTGCAATATTTATAGTTGTATTTGGTTTACCTTCAAACATTTGCTCTGAGGTGTTAGACTCTTCTCTTGCATTTTTAGAAGCAATACTTAATAAAATATTTTTAAATGATTACATACAAGCCATTAAACTTGTGTTTATAGAATAATGCCATCTGCTGGTCCCAGGTGAATCTCTTTTTTTTTGGAGAGGTTTTTGCTATAGGGCGCATGCACTCACCAGAAAGACAAGAGAGAGACAGTGACAGAAAGCGAGAAATCACCCCCCAGGGAACATGGCCATGCTGCAATCCCTTCTCCTCCATTCTCCTCTCAGGATCTTGGGCATGCATACACACGTGCCCGGTATGAGTTTAAGCCAACGGGTCCAAGACTCGAACCATGGTCGACTATATGGGAGTCCAGTGACATAGCCATTACGCCAACTGCTGGTCCCCCAGGTGATGAGCCTTAAACCAGATTTTATCTAATGAAATACATGTATAATTATATCATTTAGAGACAAAAGCATTTATCCAAAGGTAAGTTACAGTCTAAGTTGTTTCAAACAACACACCCAGAGAAAAAGACTAACGTCTATATTCTCTTTCTTTATTTAGGTCTAAATTACATTATTATGGGCCAGGTGGGTGAAGATGGGCGAGGCAAAATCATGCCAAACAGCTTTATCATGATGTTCAAGACCAAGAATCAGAAGCTCCTAAATGCCTTAAAAAACAAGCAATGTTAATGGTGAACTGTGTTCGTTGAAGCTGCATTCTGTTATTGCCTTTGAAAGATCTATTTTCCTTCAGTAGAAAAAGAAACATAAAATTAAATACTGAGCATTCTGAAAAATGGACTAATGTACTCTTCACATGATGTGGGTGTGAGACCTTCAGTATCAGTGAGAAGTTCCGTGCCTGGGCTGAATGGAGCAGATATCCAATTGAAAACCTGCCGACTTAGTGTGGTGATTGGAAACTAAGGGTATCAAGAGTTGACAACTTGGAAGCGATTTATTTATACAACTCTGTAAGAGGATATTTTAAGAATTGAGTTGTGTGATGATATAAAGGATTTTATAAGTGCAATATTTATAGTTGTATTTGGTTTACCTTCAAACATTTGCTCTGAGGTGTTAGACTCTTCTCTTGCATTTTTAGAAGCAATACTTAATAAAATATTTTTAAATGATTACAAAAAAGCCATTAAACTTGTGTTTATAGAGTGGGACACTGGAACAAATACTCCGTTTTTATGATAACAGTATTGTTATTTACATATTAGGTTGTCTTTGTATCAATATACTATTTACTAAGGGTTAGCATTCCAAGAATTTCAGGGATTAAATTAATCAATGATGTCAATAGACTATAATTCTTCTCTCTCTAGAAGCAGAAGCAGAAAGTATTAGAGCTAGAATGGTGTCCCTCGGGGATCTAGTCCAAACTCCTTCATTTTGTAATTGAAAAGGAAACGCGTTTATTTGCTGACTTGCCCAGAGCAAACATCTCCTAGGTGACAGTGCAATCACATTCAAGAGTCCTAATTCCAGACCCGCAGCCCTCCTTACGCAGAGGAAACCCTCTGATTCAAATGTTAGCACTAAGTACTAGTACTTAGGCCCTATTTGGTAGCCTAAATAATAGCTATTTTATACAAACTGGAATTAAAAGTTAGTCTGATATTCCTGGTCCGTTCATCCTCAATTAACTGGGTCAGGCTGTATGAGCCAAGATGCATTCTGCCATTGCCTTTTAAAAGTCTCTGCTCCTCAGTAGTGGAAGCATTGTGAAAACACTCCCACAGTTCACGTCGAGCTGAGCTGCTTAAACCACAGCCATTCCTGCCATGGGTGTGGCGACCAGCCCTCCCAGTTTGCTGGCCAGGGAGTGTAGGCTAGAGGACAGCCATCCCTAGTCAATGAAGGTAGAAACATTAGGGATGGACAAAGACTTGGATCACAAGGTCTCCCATGGTAATAGCAAGTTTAGAAATAAAAGAAAATATTCTTTTGAGGAGAAAATAATTCCTAACCCTAGGGGTGACTGGATATTTTAAGGGCAATGAAGTAGAAGTTCAAAAGAATAAACTCATAAAAAAAAATTATAATCTTGAATGTTTACATTATAAAAGAGGGTAGATTTGAACTTGTGAATGATACAAATTAGGAAATTAGTCAAAGAAGAGCAGAATAAACTTTTAAAAGGTAGAAGGAAATAAGCGTAGTGCTGAAATTGAGTAAAATAGTAATCATAAATAACAGAAAAGTCACGAAAGGAAAAGTTGGTTTTTTAAAATAACTAATATAATTAACAAAACTCTGATGGGATAAAGCAAGAAAAGAAGTAAAAAGGATCACTAAACAAATCTATTTAGGAATGAAATTTCTATGGATTTCACAGAATCTTAAAAGGTAGTGGGTAAAGGTTAAGGCTCTAGAGCTCACATGGCCAATTCCATGGTTAAAGTCCCAGACCCGGAGGCTTGAAAATCATACCAGGTGCATGTGTGCACCCAAAATCCCAAGGAGAGAATAGAGAAGGGACTGTGACATGGCCATCTCTCCTGGGGGTGATTTCTCACTTTGGCTCTCTGTCGCCACCAAACGCACATGCCCAATAGCAAAAACAAAACAAGTAGTAAGAGAATGTTTTTACTCACCTTTTACCCATAGATTTGAAAACTTAGCCGGAGCAAGTTCCTGCGGATCAGGAGGGACTTATCAGCACAGATTGGAGTGGAAGTAGAATATCTAATTAGTACTGTAACCATTAAAGAAATTCAATCAATAGTTTAAAATTGCTCCTCAAATAAAAATCTAGTCCCAGGTAAATTTATCTAAAAGATCTACCAGATATTGAAGGGCCAGATATCACCAGTGCAACATAAACTAGGCCAGAGCATAAGCAAAGAAGGAACATTTAGCAGTTCTATGACATTACTACAATCTTACTACCAAAACCACAGCAGAATAAGGAAAATGTCCAGCCTGATTTCACCTATGAACACAGGTACAAAATAATATCAAACAAAATCTAGCAAACAAAGCAGATGGTAATTAAGTTGGGTTTATTTATGCATGGTTGATTTGACCTTAGAAAATCAATGAACATACTTCACCGCATGGACCGGTCTGCAGTGGATAGCCAGGGAGTCGGAGGTGCAACCAAACATTCCGTGCACCGACCTCTCACAGTAGGACTATCTTCAGAACAGGGACCAGAGCTTAATAGGGGGGCAGTGTCCGACTTTCTTCTTCTGTGGAGGTCTTTGCAGCAGTTTGGCCGTTTACACAGCCACCCATTAGCCATTTTGTTTGGTCTCCTTAGACGGCATCTCCAATGCAAGGAGACAAGATTCATGTCAAGTGGGTAAAAACATCCCAGCTTAAGGATCATGTCTTCAAAGGAAACATCACATCTCTCTCTCTCTCTTTTTAAGTTTTAATTATTTCCTCAAAGAGAAAGTGAGGGACAGGCACCCCAAACAGGATCCTTAAGCCATGATCCACCTCAGCCTCAACCATCAGGATCATGGCAAGTGTGCATGCACCCAGCATGCATAGGGACCCCTTGGGGTCCCTGAGACTGTCCCATGTGGTCCCAGCATCATGGAACATTGTGTTACCACTGTGCCACCACATGACTGGAAGCCAGTGTCTCTTACAACAACTCCATAGACATAGCTTCCAGACTCCTCACGGAAGACATTCCAAGTTAGAAAATTACACATGCAGGAAAGCCTAAAGCTACAACTCCCGTCTCCCCATCAGGTATCTACAGTTCAATTACAGTTCCTCCCAAGCCAGCTGCAGTTTACCAATCAGGGGTCATTTTTACAATAAACAAGTTTGCCTAGCAACACAGTTGATATACCATGTTACCGAATTACTAGGTAACCTAAACTGGAGTTACGCCAAGGTCAAACTCTTAACAGAGTGGGAAAGGTGATGTTAAGCCCTAGTCACAATAGATGAAAGGAGAAAAATCATTTGTTCTTAATAATATAGAAAAAAAATTTGATCTCATTCAACATTTATTCATGACAAAAATGTAAACCCTAAGCAAACTATAAATACTAGGGAACATTCTTAAGTTACAAGAAAACCAACAACAAACCTCATAATTAACTGTGAAACATTAAAAGTATTTTAATGAAGACCAGCAACTTTAAAAGAATGCCTGAAATCATTCTTTCTATTAAAAATTGTACTGGAGGGGAGCCAGTAGGTGGCACGGTGGTTAAGGTGCCAGACTCCCACATAGTGAATCATGGTTCAAGTCCCAGACCCAGTGGCTTGAAAACCACACCAGGTGCATATGCATGCATGCCAAAATCCTAAGAGGCAAATGGAGGAGAAGGGATGGCAGTCTGGCCACTGCCCCCCTGAGGGGGTGATTTCTTACTTTCCCTGTCTCTCTCTGGTGAGCTTATGCACCCTATGCAAAAACCTTTAAAAAAATTGTACTAGAGTTTAGTCAATATGATAAGACCAATTATATGTATGTATGTATGTGTGTGTGTGTGTGTGTGTGTATATATATATACAATATAAGACCAATTATATGTATGTGTGTGTGTGTGTGTATATATATATATATATATATATATAGAGAGAGAGAGAGAGAGAGAGAGAGAGAGAGAGAGGATTAGGAAGAAAGAAACAAGACTATTATAATGCAAAGATAATTCTATAAATGGAAAACCCTGCAGGGAAATAGCCTGTAGGAAAGAAATTAAAATAGAGAGTTGCACAGATCTGTCCCTGAGATTATAAAGAAGCCATAGCCTAAAGCCGAAATGCTGAAGATTGTGGCGTCTTTTATAAGAGCGTCTGGAATTGAGCACCTTACACACTACCAGCCTCTTTTTAACACAGGATCTATGGATATGTAAGTGTGGGCGTATACACAAATGTGTACAACTGTTAGGCTGAATAGCTTTGAAACATATGTAAAAATTCATTCTGAGAGATTTTAAAGTTATTAAAACACCCTGATGTTTATTTTATTTATTTATGTTTTTGTCATTTGCTTCTTCCTCTTAAAAACAAAGTCAGAAACGGAGTTTTAAAAGGCTAAAATTTGAAACATGTTTTGTTTAAAGAATCTCTCTGTGGTATTCTGACACTAAAATGGGGATTTAAACATTAAGTACAAAAACTTATTAATAAAACTTATAAGCTTACAGTAAGACTTCATATATCTTATTAGTTTATCTCACAAACAAAACATTGGCAGTGACAGGAACATGATACAACTGGGAGTCTCCTGGATGCGGAGGGAAAAGAACTTTAGTTTCCTTATTTATGAAATGAGAATGTAGTTGATCTTTTCTGAGATCCTTTACCATCTTAAATTATTTAGATATTCTTGAATACCCAAACTGCTCAGGATAAAAAATGGCACAGAAATACAGTTAAGCAGTCTCTGATTCGAAGCACTGGTCCCTGCTTGGCCTGGCTTGTTAGTTTCTGAGGCAGACTCCTGCCTCCCTATGCATGTTTTCTGTCTCACTCTTCATCGTCTCTAACTCTTGCTCATCTTGCTGGTCTCTGCTTGCCCCTGACTATAAAATTAAATCTTTTAAAAAAATTTAATCTTTAATAAACTAGTTATTTACAAAAGCAGGGACTAGACATCGTAAGTTCTGGTCACCGACCAAGATAAACCTACAGTGAGAAATTAATTTCAAAAATCAAAGCTTTTGGATATATCTTTTTTTTTTTTCTTTTTAGAGCGAGAGAGAGATCTTTGCTATAGGGCATATGTGCTCACTGGAGAGAGAGAGACAGAATGTGAGAAATCTTCCCCACACACACACACGCACAGGGGATGGCCACACCACAATGCCATCTCCATTCTCCACTTGGGATCTTGGGCACACATGCACATGCAGGGCTTAAGTTTTAAACCACCAAGTCCGGGACTCAAACCATGGTCGAATATGTGGGAGTCTAGCGACAAAACCCTTAATCCATCTGCTGGTCCCTGCATATATCTTACCTAATACAAACAGTAAGTTTGTATCAGATATAAACAGTAAGTTTGTATCAGTATCTCAATCCAGTCATACAAATTTGGGCAAATTGCTTAAATGTCAGTTTTTCAATATACTAAATTGGAAGATCAAAGTAGGTGATCTAGGTTCTCTTCCAATCCAAGTTGCGGAAATAAGACCTAGAGTGTACAGTTAGACACACTGACCAGACAGCATTCCTAGAATACTTACACAGATAATGGCTGTAGCTTCATTCAACAAATTTGTGCCATTCAACACCAACCCTTTGCTCAAAGTTGGGATTACCGACAGTAAGAGAACTGTTTTCTTCTGAGCTAGTCTAGTTTAATGGCTTAAGGAGAAAAAAGGGAAGAAAGAAAGGGAGGGGAGAGCGAGAGAGAAAAAAATCTGCAATTGAAACAGTCATTAAAGAAAGTACGACTGCTGTTTCCACTGAAATATAAAATGGGGAAAATGAGTTTTTAAAATATAAAGCTGAATTAACTCACAGAATTAATCCATCTTCCCAATGAGTTACTGAGGCAGCTTTTGCATTTTTCTCCTCAAAAATTATTTTAAAACAATATCCAACAGTTTAAATATTTTTCAGTAAGAGTAATTTAGCCTAAAATTTAAGGATGGATTGAATAATCTTCCACATGTACCTGGTATGTTTTTCAAACTGCTAGGGCCAGGATTTGCATCACTCAGCTGGCCATGTGGGATCTGGGTCTATTAACCACTAGGTTATGGAGCCAGCCCAAAGATATTTATTTATTTGTTCTTATTATTACTTTTATTTTTTAGGTTTTTGCCATAGGGCCATGCACTTGCCAGAGAGAGAGAGACAGAAGGAAAGTGAGAAATCACCTCCTAGAAGGAATGACCATGCCACAATCCCTTGTCCTTCACCTCTTCTTGGAATTTTGGGCATGCAGCACACTCACCTGGTGTGATTTTCAAACTGATGGGTCCAGGACTCAAATCATGGTTGACCATGTGGGAATTGAGTGTCTTTTTAAAATTTTTATTTACTTATTTTAATTTGATCAGAGAGGGACCACAGAGTAAGAGAGCATGAGAGAGACAGAAAGTGAGAAAACAAGCCACCAGGTCCAGGACTCAAACCATGGTCGGCCATGTGGGAGTCCAGTACCCTTAACTACCATGCCACCTGCTAGCCCCATGGGAATGCAGTATCTTAAACACCACATCACCTGCTGGCCCCCAAGATATTTATTTTTAAAGCACATAACCAGGACATAAAATTTTGCATTTTCTGAAGAAAACTAAAAATTTTAAATTTTCTAAAGAATCAAAGAAAGTTTCTTTTATCGGGTAAAATATTTCTTGGTAATAAAATCAATAACATTCCAGTTTTATCACTTTTCAAGAAAGAGTATCAATGACTGGTAATTAATTATGTGTATTTCTCAAACAGTTAATAACAACAACCATAGTTACTTTTAAGAAAAATGTTAAGCTTCAATATTTGACATATAACTAAATGATCAAACACAGTGATAGAATCTCCCTCTACTTTTTTATAAACATGGTGAGAGAAATTAAAGAAGACCTGAATAAATGGAGAGACATAGGGGCCAGTAGGTGGCATGATGGATGAGGGATTGGACTCCCACATGGCCAACCTGATTCAAATTCCGGACCTGGCAACTTAGTTTCACATTTTCTCTCTCTGGTCAGATTAAAAGTAAATACATAAATTAAATAAATAATACTTTTTTTAAGGACAAGTTTTTTTTGTTTGTTTGCTTGCTTGTTTTTGTAATAGAGCATGTGCACTCACCAGAGATAGAGTGAGACAGACAGAAAGCAAGAAATCACCCCCTGGGGGGATGACCATGGTGCAATCCCTTCTCCTTTGTTCTCCTCTTGGGATACTGGGCACGCACACACACATACACACACACATACACACACACAGTGTGAGTTTTAAGTCACCAGATCTAGAACTCAAACCATGGTTGACTATGTGGGGGTCCTGTAACATAACCATTGCTCTATCTGCTGGTCCCTAAATAATTCTCTTTAAAAAAATGAAGAGATACATCATGTTGATCCACTGGGAGACCCTTGGTTTAAATGTTAATTCTTCCCAAATTAGTTTCTAGAGTTAATGTAATTCTAATCAAAATCCCAACGGGTTTTTGGGTAGAAATTGATAGGTGGATACCAAAATTTTTCTCAGAGAGCTAAGAACCAAATTAGTAACAATAATTTTGATAATTTTGAAAAAGTAATACAAGTTCCTCACCTTGGCATTTATTTCTGTAATTCACTCCACTGTGTTGTGCTAGTGATGAACTACAAATTGGCATATTCAAGGTTTGTTTTCTTTTGGAGTAGCAATGAATTGTTAAGATTCTATTACATTATTGTATTTTTTTGTTTTTTTCATGATAGACAAATATGCATATGAGAGAGACAGAGAGGCAGAGAGAAAACTCTCTTTTTCTTTTCTTTTTTGGAGAGGTTTTTGCTACAGGGTGCGTGCGCTTGCCAGAGACAGAGACAGAGAGACAGAAAGCGAGAAATCACCCCCCAGGGGGGATGGCCACACTGCAATCCCTTCTCCTCCATTCTCCTCTCAGGATCTTGGGCACACATGCACATGCGCCCGGCGTGGAGTTTAAGCCACCGGGTCTGGGACTTGAACCATGATCGTCTACATGGGAGTTCAGCGACATAGCCATTATACTAACTGCTGGTCCCATTGACAAGTTCTTCTCACACAGCTTTCCCTTTTCTCCAGTCTTCAAACTCTTTAGTATTCTCTGAACAGCGTGCCTGGCTTGTTTTCAGACTGACCCAATTCAGGGCAATAGTATTACTGCTGCAGTGGCTGGGCTTATTCCATCTTTTTGGTCAAGCTTATTGAAGTGTAACTTCTACACACTAAAAATTGACCTTTTTTTAAGTGTATAGTTTGGTTAGTTGTGCAGTCAATCTTTTCATCCCACCAGACCCTGGCAATCTATGGCCCAAATTCAGTTCCTATAGTTTTTGTCTTTTCTAGAAGTCCATGTAGATGAAATCATATAGTATATAACCCTTTTGACTGGCTTCCTTCATTTATTTTTAGGATCCATCCATGTTATTGCATATGTTAGCATATGTGGTAGTTTTTTTTTGTTTGTTTGTTTTTTGTTTTTTATGTGGTAGTTTTAAAAAGTGTCACTTTAACCAGGCCAACTCAGGTTTCCCAGAATTCTGTTCCTTGTACACTTCCAGTTAGGTTGGGCCAAAGGAGACATTTAGTGTGAGATTTGGAAGGCAGAATGGAAGGTGCAGCTGTTCTGTGCTTTTGTAGTACTCACGTGTAACTTAGCAGCTAGCTCACCTTGCTGATGGGAGGCAGCAGGCAGGCCTACAGTTGTTCCAGCTTTCCTTAGATTCTCCCTCCATTTCTGATGCCTGGGCCAAGCGTATGTTTGGCAATGTGACGAAAAGCAGCACTTCTCCCACAGGGTGCCATGTACGTCCTAAGGGTGGAGATGTGAGATGTGATGTGGGTCTCAATCCATCTTCATAAGATCCAGCTTGTCTGCTCTCTTCCACTTTATATCTGCCTTTCCTTCACCTGAAAGCCTACTCCGTGGACTTCCAGCTCCAGCAGTAGATGCAAAACCAACAGCCTCACAAGACTGCTGGCCAACTTCCAGCAACTGCATGAGATAATATCCCTGTAAACAGATCACTAGACACGTACACACTCAATTTGCCTGCAAATATCCTAGTAGCTCTGCTTCTCTGAAGTCTGAGAACTGATTGATACAATTCCTTTTTATTGTTGACTAGATTTCCATTGAATGAATGTGCAATGTTTATCCATATACCAGTTAATGGACATTTGATTGTTTTCTGCTTAGGACCAAAAATAAAGCTCCTATAAACATTCACATACTGATCTTTGTGTGGACATATTTCAAAATACGGTATTTATAAATATAAGATGGAATAGCTACAAGAGCTAAATGTGATTGCTACTGGAGATAGGAAGGGGTACAATGGGGTCTGATGGCGATGCTTTGCATTTCAGGCTTTTTACAATGAGTTTTAAAAAGAACATTGAATTGTATACTCTAAAAGAATTAATTTTGATATATAAATTATATACAAATTTTAGAAATATACGAGAATACAATGGACAGACTCAATGCCAGTTTATAATCTAATGTCAAGTTTTATTCACCTTTTTTTCTTACAATATGCTGTCATTCAAAATATACCTCATAAGTAACTCATGCATACAGTAGGCACTATATAAATATTTTAATAATTAGATATTTTTAGAATGACTAGAAATCCTGATGTAAAATCCCAATTGGGAAATGCATAATCCCATCGTAGACAAAATATATAACTTTACAATAAACATTTTTATAAGAATTTGCCCAAAAGAGGGAACACTTAAAATTTGGAAATTAAAAAATAAAAAGTAAAAAGCAAGATGAAACACAACACTGATATATTTAAACAATGATCCCTGGATCGGTGGTACTTACGGACTAAGGGCTGCCTGCACCCTGTTGCCGTAAGACCATCTGATACCCAGTTAAGGAGGTAACTGTATGCATGATACTCTCTTAACTGGAAATGCTGCGTGAATACATACGCAATAGCCTATTGCAGAAGTTTTAGCTACATCCCTTAACACAGAAAAAATTTAAGTACATTATTTTATTCAATTTTAAAAATCAGTGTTTTTTAATCTTGAACAGCAAGAATGATTCACAAATAAGCATGAAGTCACTTTTATAAACTATGTTAAATTCTGTGGAAAGAACCTTATTTCAAATACAGAACAAATCACTGAATTAAGGGTAACCTAATATTTTATAAAAATAAGCCAGGCTGTGATGATGTATGACAAAGAAGGATCTTCCATCTTCTATTGTATAATTATGAACCTCCACTCCAACTTGTAAAAAAAAAAAAATACAGCACTATTATGAAAAGGAAAAATTGAAAGTAACAAAATAAAGAGAGAAGTTGCTATGCAAACTTATAAATTTAATTAAATACCCTACAGCTAGAACATGTCTACTGACTATATTTTCAAAAACTATAACTCTATAAGAATTTAAATATGTGGACTATGCCAAAACATGAACATGTGTATATAAAAATACTAAGTAAAAACAGCTAACTGTGTAAAAGTAAATATATCATAATAACAAAAACTGAAGTGAATTTAAATCAATAGAGACGTAAGTGGATTCAAATATTCATTAAGGTTTGTTGTTGCTGCTTAATATTAAAACAAAATAAAAAAGAAAAATAGACTATTACATTAGATAAAACTATACTCTTAAATAATAAATACTGAACTATATGTGAACTCCTAAAACAGAGATTTTTAAAGACCACGACTTCCGTATTCCAAGTATCCTATGAAGATCAGCCTACAGTTACTGCTCTTCACTTTACAAAACTTCAGCAACATGTACGTTTATAACTGAACTGCCGCTCCTAAACATAAAGAAAAAGGTTTAAAGCACTCTCCAAGTAATAAAATCAAGCAGCATGCTAACAAAATCTATGCCGCTAACAGAAGGCTTTAAAAAACTAATTATATATACAGATTTTACATAACATATATTTATGCTATAAATAGTTTAAAGAATGGCTTTTACATAATTTTTTATTTCAATGTGTACCTTATTAATTTATGTAAGTTATGCAAATACAGTCTTTCAGATTTGTTATTGAAAATTATCCTCTACACAATTTAGAAAATGGTTAATTTCTTGGATAAAACATAGCATATTTGGAAGTCCGAAAACCAAGTAAATCCCTTATTTCATTTCGGAATTTTGACAGATCCTGGCGCAGTTCATTGAGGTTCTCCACAGTGGCCTGATCTGTACTTTGCATCTTCTGTCTCATGGAAGTCAGGTAACGATGCACTAAGCAGCACATCACTTTTTGGTAGTTTTCATCTCTCTTTTGTTTCAAATTTCTCCATTCCTTCAAAATGAATAATGATACTAATGATGTGCAGAAACAATATTTAAATGAAGTAGATTTTTTAAAAAATATTCACAGATAAAAAAGCTTAGTTAGACTACAGTACATGTACAAAATAATACTCAACACTTGTTTAAAGACAAATATAGCCTGCATATTTATTTTATTCACTTGCCTTTACACTTACCTTAAGAAAAAAATTAGCTTTAGGAATCCTTAGTCAACAGAAGAGAATAGCAAACTACAATCCACAGGCCAAACATGGCCCACTTCCTGTTTCATAGCCTGTAAGCTGTGAGTGGTTTTTACAGATAAATACTTACAATCAATTTGATGATAGGCAACACTAATTTTTAACCATAATTAAGTGAAATTTTATCTCCTTTCAAAAGATTCCATTATTTTCACGAGTAGACATGTATTACCAAAAAAGTTACTCAACTACTATTATGTTTTAAATTTCATCAATAAAAGTTTTGTAGAAATTTATTTTCTCTTGTAATATTACTATTTACATAATATCTTCAATTTTGTTTCAACCAGCAAAATATAAAATATTTACTACCTAGCCCTTTATAGAATAAATTTCTCAATCCTTGGCTTACAGACACATGCATTGAATTATGGACAAACTGAATAACTTTCAAGAAAAAAAAATGAGCTGACTCTTGTAGTTATTCTTTGTCTATGGTGACAAAATAGATATTCTGAATATTTCCATGCTTTAAAACTGTGAGATGAGGGCCAGCCCCATAGCCTAGTGATTAAGGGAGTCAGAACCCACATGGTCAACTGCCCAGTTGAAATGCCAACCCCAGGAGCTTGAAAAATACACCAGCTATGAGTGTTTGTAATGCTCAAAATCCTGACATGATGGAGAAATGGAGAAGGGTAAATTATAGCATGACCACACCCTACTGGGGGACACTTTCTCCTTTTCTGTCTCTCTCTGGCAAGAGCATGCACCTTGGCAATTAAAAAATATATAAAAATAAAAAACTATGAGATAAGATTTCATATGTGGGGGAAATATGAAAACTGAAAAAAAAATCTCATTTCTGTATCTCACTTTCAATATATACTTATTGAATCCTTTATGTTAGATACTATGCCATGCATTAAGGATATAGTAAGGAAAAAATAAGACAGTCACAGTTCTTAAGAAGCTTGCATACTTATGCTTTAAGAGACACCTGAGGGAGCAGCTGGTAGTGGTTACATCGCTGGACTCTGAAATGGCTGACCATGGTTCAAGTCCCAGTGGACTTGAAATCATGCCAGGCACATGTGTGTGCATGCTCAAGATCCTGGGAGGAGAAGGGATTGTGGCATGACCGTCTTCTCTGGCAGGTAATTTCTCACTTTCTCTCTCTCTGTCTTTCTCCCTCTTCAGTAAGCACACACACACCCTAAGGCAAAAACTCCTAAAAAAAGAGAGAGAGAGAGAGAGATCTGAGATTAGGAATTGTTAGAACATAAGTCATGGGACAGCTCTGTAGTCTGATGGGGAAGGGAGCTGAATCCCACATGGACGCATGTGGTTCAAGTCATGGGCCCAGCAGCTTGAGAAACACACTGGGCATATGTGCATCCCTGCCCCAGATCCTGAAATAAGGAAGAAATAGAGGAAAAGAGATTGCAGTGTGACCATTCCCCATGGCAGGGTTCTTTCTCCTCTCCCTTTTTCTATTCCTCTGGTGAGGCCATGATTCTGCTAACAAAAACAAAAACAATTTCTATGTTGCAATCCAAAGTTTTAATTTCTTACCTTTAAACTGTTTTGCCGTTTGACTTTCCCTTTTGATGTATGAGAGCAAATCCACTTACTGAGGCTACTAATCATATAGCAGATAGTCTTTGGTGAAGGAATGATGTTGAAAGGTGGGGGTAGTGTACATTTGTCATCAAAGTAGCTAAGCCACAACTTCGCTCTAGCGAACTTCCATTCTTTGTCTTCATGATTCTATAAGCAGCAAATTAAAAAGCAATATAGAATATGGATAAACATATATATACACATATATTCGGGTGTGTGGCTGGGAGGAGAGAAATATGTTCTTAACTGTCCCAATGTTTCGATATCTTGTAGTTCGAAATTTGGCCCAAGAATTATAATTATTATATATTACTTACATTTAAAAAGTCTATATAGGAATGCCTTATTCTACTGAGCTCCGGTTAACTGCACTTCATAGATACGATGTTTTCACAAACTGACTGTGGAAATCCTGCATAAAGCAAGTCTACCAGAGCCATTTTCCCAATACCGTGGACTCACTTTGTGTCTTCGTGTCATATTGTGCATTCTTGCAATATCAAACCTTTTCGTTATTGTTTTATCTGTTAGGGTATCTATGATGAGTGATCTTTGATGTTACCATTACAATTGTTTGGGGATACCACAAACCACGCCCATATAAGACAGAAAATTAAGAGGTACAGTGTGTTTTCTGACCGCTCCACTGACCAGCCATTCCCTTAACTCTTCCCCTCTCCTCAATCCTCCCTAGTCCCTGGGACACAATATTAAAATTAGGCCAGTCACTCTGCAATGATCTCTAAATGTTCAAGTGAAAGGAAAAAAAGAGTCTCACATTTCCTGCTTTAAATCAAAACCTAGAAATGATTAAGCTTAGTGAGGAAGGTAGGTTGAAAGCAGAGACGAGCTGGAAGCTAGGTCTCCCAGGCCAAATATTGATAGTTTAGCCAAGCTGTGAACACAAAGGAAAAGATCTTGAAGGTACTAAAGTGAATGCACAAGTGACAAGAAAGGAAAACAGTCTTACTGCTGATACGGAGTTAAGCAGTAAGACTGTTTAGTGGTCTGGATAGAAAATCAAACCAGACACAACATTCCTTTCCTGAAGCCTAATATGGAGCAGGTCCAGACTCGAAGGCTGAGCAAAGTGCAGAATCTGCAGAAGAAAAGTTGAAAGTTGGCATGGATTGATTCATGAGATTAAAGGAAATAAGCTGTTTCCATAACATAAAAATACAAGGTAAAGTAGCAAGGACTGTTGAGAAGCTCCAGCAAGTTATCCAGAACATTTAGCAAGGATAATGGAAAAGAAAGCAACTAAATGACAGGTTTTTCAACTTAGAATGGCCGTCTAGTGGACGAAGATGCCATCTGGACTTTTACAGCTAGAGAAGTCAAAGCCTTGCTTCAAAGCTTCAAAGGACAAGCTGACTCCCTTGGCAGGAGCTAATGCAGCTGATAACTTACTAGTTTTTACTACAGGGCATATGCGCTCAAAGAGAGAGAGAGAAGAAAAGTGGGAAATTACCCCTTGGGGGGATGGCCATACTGCAATCCTTTCTCTTCCATTGTCCTCTGGATTTTGGGCACACATGCCCAGTGTGTTTTTTAAGCCATTGGGTCTGAGGCTCAAACTGTGTAGCTGGCCATGTGGGATACAGCTGCCTTAACCTCCACTACTGGCTCATGGCTGCTGACTTTAAATTGAAATAATGCGCTCTTAAAATCCTAAGTCCCTTAAGAGTTATGTTAAATCCATTCTGCCTGTGATCTGTAAATCAAACAGTAAAGCCTGGATAAGATCACACGGTTGGCAGCATGGTTTACTGATTATTTGAAACCCAGTGTTAAGACTCACTGCTCAAAAAAGATTCCTTCAAAATATTACTGCTCATTGACAATGTACCTAGTCACTCAGTAGTTTTGATGGACATGTGCAAAGAGTTAATATTGTTTTTGTGCTTGTTAACACAATATGTATTCTGCAATCCACAGATCAGGGAGTAATTTCAATTTTCAAGTCTTAGTATTTAAGAAATACATTTTGTAAGGCAACAGCTGCCAAGGATAGTGATTCTTCTGATGGGTCTAGGCAAAATCAATCGAAAACCTTCTGGAATGGAGCCAGCTAGTGGCATAGTCTGTAAGGTGTGAAGCTCTGCAAGGAATCCCACATGGCTCAAGTCTAGAAGCCTCCCTGAGTACACCAGGCACATGTCTGCCTACGATCTGGGCTAGCTGAAGGTTGGGAGTGGATCACAGTGTTGACACCTGTCTCTCTTGCTCATGGAAGAAGTAAATAAACACATTTTTAAAAAATCTTCTAAAGTCAGTAGGTGGTATGGTGGTTACGGTGCTGGATCCCATGTAGCCAACTCTGTGGTTCAAGTCCCAGACTGAGCAGCCTGAAAAACACACCAGGCACATTTGTGTGCATACCCAAAATCCCAAGAGGAGAATGAAAGAGAAGGGACTGTGGCATGGCCATCCCCCCTAGGGGTGCTTTGTTACTTTCCCTCTCTTACTGGCTCTCTCTCTCAATGAACACGTGTGCCCTATGGGGAGAGGGGGAATCTAAAAAAAAAGAAAACCTTCTGGAAAGGATTCACTATTTTAGATGCCATGAAGAGCATTCATGATTAATGGCAGGAGGATAAAATATAAAATAGTAACAGGAATTTGGAAGCAGTTGACTACACCATTAAGGAAGACTTTCAGGGGCACAAGATTTCAGTGGAAGAAGTAACTGCAAATGTGGTGGAAATAGCAAGAGAACTAGAATTACAAATAGAGCCTGAATATGCAATGAATTGCT
This sequence comes from Tupaia belangeri chinensis, assembly GCF_000334495.1. Lineage (NCBI taxonomy): Eukaryota > Metazoa > Chordata > Mammalia > Scandentia > Tupaiidae > Tupaia > Tupaia belangeri. The sequence goes on from NW_006199712.1 coordinate 3,186,171, forward strand.
GCAACCCCATGATAAAATTTTAATGGATGAGGAGCTACTTATGGATCAGGAAAAGAAGTAATTTCTTAAGATAGGATCTAGTCCTAGTGAAGATATTGTGAACACTGTTGAAATGACAAAAGATTTGGAGTATTACATAAACTTAGTTGACAAAGCAGCATCAGGGTTTGAGAAGATTGGTGCAATGCTAAAAAATGTTCTATTGTGGATAAAATGCTATCAAGCAACATCACATGGTATAGAGAAATCTTTTGTGAAAGGAATAATCAGTTGATACAGCAAAGCTGACTGCTGTCTTATTTAAAGACACTCTCTGGGTCACTCCAGCCTGCAGCAGCCACGACCATACTTAGTTGTTATTAACACCAAGGCAAGACTTTCTACCAGCAAAAAGATTGTGATTCTGTGTGGACTCGGATTATCTTTAGAATTTTTAGTAATAAAGTATTTTTAAATAAAGGTATGTATTAAGCCATCAGAAAAGTTATGACAATTTTGCATAGAAAAATACATCATGACTTGGGACCGGTGTAGTTGGTGTAATGGCTATGTCAATGGACTCCCACGTAGTTGACCACGGTTTGAATTCCAGTCCCAATGGCTTGAACTCACGCTGAGCGCATGTGCGTGCCCAAGATCCCAAGAGGAGAATGGAGGAGAAGGGATTGCAGCATGGCCATCCCCCCGGGGGGTGATTTCTTGCTTTCTGTCTCTCTGTGTCTGGCGAGCACACGCGCCCTACAGCAAAAACCTCTCCAAAAAAGAAAGAAAAGTACATTATGACTTTTCCAACAATCTAATGCTTTCTTTTTTTTTTTTTTTTTAGACACAATGCAATTGCATACTTAACAGACTATAGCATACTGTCAACATAACTCATATGTATTGTGAAATGAAAATAATTCATGTGACCTGCTTTATTGATATAGTCACTTTATTGCCATGGTCTGGAACCAAACCCACAATATTTTCAAGGTATGGCTGTATTTAATTTTAACATAATATTATTGGTTAATTCTTTTAATCTTTGCTTATCTTATCTACTGCATACATTTAATATGATCTGAAGAAAACAGAAAGTTTTTAAAAGAACAAACACTTACTGCTATCAACTGAAAGCTTTTATGAAGCATTGCCACCAGCAGCTTGGTAAGCACGATCACTACCACGACATTGTAAGTACCAACAATAACGGCTCCAACGAAGGACTGCAATTCCTCTCCATAGCTAAATCTCGTGACAAAGATTGCCACATGTGCCAAGGAGAAAATGTACCAGAACAAAGCAAAGCAAGTGCCAATGAACCTGTAAAGACAAGTACATTTTTGTTTAAAGTAAATTACAGAAATTAATTAGCAAACACTGTATCAAAAGTACATACATGAACAATTCAAAACCCTGAAATAATACTTCATAAAATGAATGAGGTTGATCTCCACAATGCAGATATGCCTTACTCTAAACAAGGAAGCAGACTAAAAAAAATTAAGTGATTTCGAATTGTTTAACCCCTAGCCATGCTTTTCTGTCTACTCTCAACACAGCGGCCCATAGATCTTGTTAATATCTAATCAGGTTCTGCCAGCCCTCTGCTCAAAACCTTCCAATGGCTCTGTCTCTATAGCCCAAAGTCCTCACTAGGATTCATAAGGTCCTATACGTCCCCATCACCCTTTGGACCTCATTTCCAACAATCTGTCCCTCTGGCTGACCATATCCACCCGCACTGGTCATCTGACTCTTCCATGAACATGCCAGTCCTGCCCCCAGGGCACCTGGCTTTGCTGTCCGTCTGTCTGTGAATACGTCACCTCAGACCTCTTTAATGGCTTGCTCCTTTACCGGCTTTACATCTTTCCTTGAATGTTATCTCTTCTGGGCGTTCTTCAGCACCCTATCTAAAACTGCACCTCTCACATACAGGTACTTCTTAGCTCAAGCTTTATATGTCTTTTCAGGCATTATTTCTGTGTAACATGCTAGGTATTCCTCTTTTATTGCCTGTATCACCCTACTAGAATGTAAGCTCCTTGAAGGCAGTCTTGTTCACTAATTCTTCATTCACTCATGCAGAACCCTGTGTGACATGTACTATGTGTCAAATAAGTACTTATTAATTAATTTTATTATTTAAATGACACAGAGTAATTAAAGAATAAATAACAGAAATACAGAAAATGTGTAAGTCCACACCTCTTTTCCATTATTTTATTTAAGAATGAGGGGAGGTATTTTGTCTACCTCATAAATGGCAGTTTAATTCCCTATGATACATTAAATTAGAGAAAAAAATTATTCATTAAGTTCTAATGATTATCGATTCAAATAACCTCTTTTTAAAAATAAGTAATTTTTGGGTCATTGGAAAAGTCATATGTATTTTTCTATGCAAAATGAGTATGACTTCCGACGACCCAGTATTTGTTTAATTTTATTTATTATTATTGACATGATTTTAATTTGATGAGAGAGAGGGAAAGCAAGAAAGCAAGCTGCCATGTCTGGGACTCAAACTGTGGTCATGTGGGAGTTCTCCACTACCACACCACCTGCTGGCCCCCTCTAATGACAGCTTAAGATGTGCTGAGGGCTAGCATTAAGTACAGCAGTTAAGTGCTGAATAGAGGAATCTGAATCCCACATGGCTAGCCAGGGTTTGAGTCTGAGCCCCAGTCACTAACAGCATGTAGCGTACTTACATGTTCAGGATCCTTAAAAAAAAAAGTTCTCTAATTTTTTGCTTTATAAAATAAAAATAATAATCATAATAAAAAGAAGTATTGGGCTAGCAGTTTGTGTGGTGATTAAAGGGCTGGACTCCAACATGGCCAACCATGGTTGAAGTCCTGGGTCTAGTGGCTTGAAAATCAACACGACAGAAAGAGTGCAGGGTGAGTGCATGCATGCCCAGATCATGAGAAGAGAATAGAGGAGAGGGACTATACAGCATGGTCATCTACCCTGGAGGGTCACCACTCCTTTTCTGTCTCTGTCCAGTGAGCGCATGTGCCCTCTGGCAAAAATCTAAAAAAAAAGTGTTGAAAATGTGAGAATGTGATTCTGGTTGTAATAGTGACTGAGAATTGCTAATGCTAATGACATTTAATAGGGCAGAGATGCTGAACAACTTGTAATATATTTGGTCCTGCCCAAAATGCTAAGAGTATATAAAACTCCAGTAGTTCCTATTAAGACAGACTGAAGTAGGAAAAATAATGTAATGACTTGTACCTATTATTTTAGATTCTGTATGTAAAGATGACTATAAATGACTTATGAAAAATAAGCAGTTAGTAATTCTTACAAACATTAAAAAGAAATTTCTTAAAGAAAATTTGAAGTCCCGTTTCTATAGGTACTAATTCATAGACAACATGACAGAAAGAGAGAAATACACTTACTAAAACACTTGAAAGTACTCACGAGTGGAAGGTATCATTGCTTTGCTGTTCACAGAAGATGCCGACACAGTCCTTCTGCTCTTTTGGAGTATAGCCTTTATCATACAGTTGTGTTAGTCCAATTGTGAAAGAAAACAAAACAAGAAGAAACATCCCAAGAAATTTTCCAAAATCTTGTAACATCTGTCCCATTGAAATCTGTAGAATATATTACACAGGTGATCATTAAAACGATCCCAAAACAAAATATTTAATATTAAGTGACCTGGCAATAAAAGGAAGACAAACACATGATCCATAGGTCACTCTTTTTATTCCATCTGGTTGAGATATTTCAGTTCTCCCAAAACAACAAAAATTCAACTGTCTAACAAAAAAGTCATTTACTGCTGATTACTCTGAGGGCTGGCTGGTTCAATCCTTGAATCAAGACCAGGCCTGCAGAGGACAGTGTTATTGTAGGGTAAAGGCAGAGACATGGAGACTTAAGACCTGATGTCGCAAGAAATAAAGGGGAAACACCCTGATCAAATCTAAAGGGAAAAGTTTATATAACTTCTTACAGTTTACAAATATAGAATCATGACATAGAGTACTTAATTTGATTCTTGCAACCAATTCTAAACCAGTTCCTGAAGGACAGCATTTCCTCCTCTAGGACTGTGCTAAGCTCTTTAGCTATGGTGATCAATTTTCTTTCATTCTAGGTCCAGTATAAGAAACTATTATGTATAAAAGCCAAATGAGAGTGTCCGATATTATCTTTTGTAACTTAGATATGTAAAGTAAATCTGGAAGCTTTACTCAAGTCTAATTTCTTTCTTTTTTTTAAATTATTTATTTATTTATCCACTCATTTAGTATTATTTTTAAATTTGACCAGAGAGAGAGACACAGAGAGAGAGAGAGAGGGAAAGTGAGAAAGCAAGCCACCAGGTTTGGGACTCGAACCATGGTCGGTCATGTGGGAGTGTCCAGCACCTTAACCACCACGCCACCTGTTGGCCCCCACTCAAGCCTAATTTCATTTTCTTTTTTAGGTCTTCAAAATCTGGAGATTAGGGAACAGCAGTTAGCGTAATGGCTATGTCGCTGGACTCCCATCTAGTCGACCGCGGTTCGCGTCCCAGACCTGGTGGCTTAAAACTCACACTGGACGTGTGTGCGTACGTGCCCAAGATCCCGAGAGGAGAATGGAGGAAAAGGTACTGAAGCATGGTCATCCCCCCTGAGGAGTGATTTCTTGCTTTCTGTCTCTCTGTCTCTGTCTGGCGAGCATACGCGCCCTATAGCAAAAATCTCTTTAAAAAATAAAAAATCTGGAGATTAGAAACTTTTCACAAATTCTTAGTGTTTAAACTAGCATACAAATTTGGGAAATAATTAGACAGTACATTTTAGATCCAGTAATTCCATCCCTAGGATTTTAGCCAATAGATAGGAAGTATACAAAGGTGCATGTACATAAAATGATTTTCAATGCAGCATGATTAGAGATATTAATTGCAAAAAAATTACAGCATCTTAAACATTGCTTTTAAAAAGAATTAAGTAAATCTATTACATGCTGGTATAGAAAGAGCTGTATAAAATACTAAGGAAGGCCCAGTCACAGTGGCATGTACTGCTAAAGTAGAGCTGCTTCACAGAATAGGATTACATGGTAGGCCTGGGTTCAATTCCTGGTCCAAAATAAAGGCTGGATGGGGCCAGCAGGCAGAGTAATGGCTAAGGCTCTGGACTCTCATATGGTCAATTATGGTTCAAGTCCTGGATCCGGTGGCTTTAAACTCACGCTGGACGCATGTGTGTGCGTGCCCAAAATCCCAAGAGGAGAATGGAGAAGGGATTGCAGTGTAGCCATGCCCCCTGGAGGGGGGTGGTGGTGGTGATTTCTTGTTTTCTGTCTCTCTCTCTCTCCCTGCCTTTACAGTGAGCACATGCATCGTACAGGAAAAATCTCTCAAATAAATAAATAAAGGCTGGCACAGTAGCATGCACCCATATCTCAACAACTCAGGAGGCTGAGCTTGAGGAGACTTGCGAGCTTGAGTGTGTGCTGGGCCACACAGCACAATCCTATCTAAATGCAGCCAGGTGTGTTGGCACGTGCCTATAGTCCCAGCCAAAAGGCTGAGGCAGAACTGTGACATCGTAGCTCAACCATAATAGTAATTAAATTAAATATTAAGTGGAAAAGCAGGATATAAGGCCTAACCCATAGCCTGGTGGTTTAGGACATTCATCATGGCAAAGCTAACAGAGATGGAAGAGAAGAGAGATAATGAACTGCAGAAGAGAAAGGAGAAAGGAGCTGATGAGTTCCAGGAGGTGAGGAAATTCTTGCAAGTTCTAAAAGAGGAATTACACACTTTACAAAAGAATCAGATGTACCTATTAGAGAGGAAGGCTATAATACAGGAAGTCAAAATCTCCCTTGAAAGTATTAAAAGCAGACTAGATCATACAGAAAATAGAATCTCAGACGAAGAAGAAAAAATTGCTGTCCTAGAAAAATCCACCACCAAGACTGAGAAAATTGCCAAAAAATATTGAGAATAATATACGAGAATTATTAGATACCATCAAACGTCCAAACATCCATATAAGCGGTATCCCAGAAGGCAAAGAGACTCATAAGGGAATTGATCATCTATTTTTTATTTTTGGAGAGGTTTTTGTTATAGGGCACATGTGCTCTCCAGAAAGACAGAGAGACAAAGAAACGGAAAGCAAGAAATCACTCCCCAGGAGGGATGGCCACGCCATAATCCCTTCTCCCTTTTCCTCTCAGGATCTTAGGCATGTGCGCACATGTACCTGGTGTGAATTTAAACCACCGGGTCTGGGACTTGAACTGTGGTCTACTACATGGGAGTCCAGCAACATAGCCATTATGCCAACTGCTGATCTCAAGGCATTGATAATCTATTCCATAAAATCCTGCAAGAAAATTTTCCAAACCTAGAGAGGCACTCAAAGATCCAATCCCAAGAAATACAAAGGACCCCAAACAGAATCAACCCAAGAAGATCTCTAAGACACGTTATAGCCAGGTTAATCAAAACCACAGACAAAGGCAAGATACTAAGATTGGCAAGAGAGAAATGGCAAGTTACCTACAAAAGATAATCCATCAGGCTAACAACGGACCTCTCATTGGAAACAATGTGAGCAAGGAAAGAATGGGAAAATATATTCAAAGTGTTAAGGGAAAAGCAATTTCAACCAAGAGTACTGTACCTGGCACAATTTTCCTTCATGTGAGAAGAAAAGACAAGAACATTCTCAGATAAACAAAACCTGAAAGAATTTACCAACACCAGACCAGTTCTCCAAGAATTTCTCAAGGGAGTGCTATGCCAGGAAAATTAAATACAGATACACAGAAATGAGTTCAAAAACTAAGAAAATGGCCAACTTAAGCATAGGGATAAGTCTGGAGTTGAACTTTATATCCTAGAATTTAATCAGGAATATCAAACCACTATAGAAGATAGATTAAGTACATAAGACTGAACTGGTGAAATAGCATTTTATGACTTTTGACTAAAGCATTGCTGATTTCTTCTAGGCTTTGTTCTTGATTTTAAGGATTCTTGTCCTGTCTTGAGCTGACGATAGGTTCATGCACCTACTCTTTGAACAGAATCCTAATCTGTTTCCTGGCCTTAAGTTTTAACCAAAGTTCCTTAGTATTTCTTTGATTTATTAAAGTTAAAACTGCTTTTCTTGAAATTAAAAAATTTATTAAAATATATCTATTTAATGGAAAACAACTGTAGACACCTGAGATAGTGTGGTAGGAGGATATATATAAAACAAGAAATAGAAAATCATTAATGATAACATGTATGATTAAGTCACTATGCAGTATATCCTGGATGGGAAATCACATTTAGCCTGCTGTGACGATGTTCAGGGAATGAATGTAAATTAATTAAATTTTTAAAAATGTTTCGGTGTTCTTGTAACTAGAGTCTAGCTTTGTCCATATTTTTAGTTTAAGGTATTTTGTAAATCAATAAAATGTGGGAAAAAAAAGTTTGTTTTTAATTATCACTGATCCAGAGACACCAATTACATGTGAATTAAGCCACCTGAAGTCTCACAGTTCACTGATGTTCTTTCATTCTAAAATTTCTTCTTCCTCTATTTTGGGTAGTTTCTAACACATTTTTTCAAGGTCACAAATGTCCTTTCCTTCCATGTGTAATCTGGTATTAATCACATCCAGCTCATGTCTCGTGTCAAACACTGCAGTTTCCATCTCTAAAATTTCAGTTTAGGGGCCAGCAAGTGGCATGATGGCTAAGGCACTGGATGCCCACATGGCCGACTGCAGGAGCTGCAGGAGCTGTGCCAGGTGCATGTGCGTACATACTCCAAATCCTGAGAAGACAATGGAGAAGGGGTTGCCGTGTGACCATCCTCCCAAAGGGTAATTTCTCACTTTCTCTCTCTCTCCCTGGTGAGCACACACACCTATAGCAAACTAAGAAAAACAAAAATGAAATTTCTCTCTTTTAAGTTTTTAAACATAAGACATGCAATTATAATTCTTGCTTTTGTGTCCTTATCTGTTAATTCTAACATCTGCATAGGTGTGAATTAACACATTTAAGTTACTTGTAAATAGCTTAATCCTTTCAGGTTAGTACATCATGCTAACAGACTGTGTCACTGGAGCTCCCAACGTTTAATCCTTTCAGATCTTGCTTTTAAAATTTAGTGGTACCACAGCAGAGTGTGGCCTAGGGATATTTCCCACTACTGAAGCAAGATCCTTCTAAGTACTCTACATAACGATCTGATCAGCGTAGTAAGCGATTTTCCAGTCTGCCTGGTGAGCAGACACTATTCTAATGCTGTGTAAGCTCTAAGTACCATTTCCACACTGTCGGATAGCTCTTCTCTGCCTTAGGTAATGTCCTTACCCCGCATATGTTGATTGGTGCTCTGCTGAATGCTCAAGGACAATGCTCTACAGAATTCCAGCATCTCTGCGATGCTTAACTTTCACCAGTACATACACTCTTCTTAAAACTCTACACTTTCTGGTCTTACTATACTCTCAGATCTGTCCCCTAAAGTCAGGATTCTGCCAGTCCCTGTGTTCATCCTCCCTCTACAATAGCCTAATAATCTCTACTGGGCAGTAAGATGGGTACTGTTTGTTTCTTCTTAGAGGAAGTAACATGGGAAGTATTTGCTTATTTCTTAGAGATCACTGTTCTTTATTCCTTGATATCCAGTTTCTTATTAATTGCTGTTTTATATTTTGTCTGTTCTTTTTACTTTTTTAGTTGCTTCAGGCAGGAGGGTAAATCTGTTATTCCATGTTAGCTAGAAAAAGAAGTCAGAAATTGATTCTTCATTCTAAAATAATAATATACCTTCTCTTTTCTAATACTTCATAAAAATCTATAACAAAATTTCCAGTATAGAAACCCAGTGATGTCATTCAATTTTTGGCTCAAAAAAATCTATTATGCATGATTAAACTATTCATAGATAATATTGGTGGCATAAATTAATTGAAATAACAGACAATTCAAACCAGTGTCTTACATACCATGTTTTAGAAAAATATAGAGACCTGAGCATATTTCATTTAAAAAACACCTATGAGGTTAAACGCAGTTAAGTGATGAACATAGTTAAACAAATTTCTTTACTTCTTTCTAGCAGGCTTAAATATTATAACATGCACTGAGAACTCTCAAAACAGGCATACAGTGTGCAATGTATCTCAAATTTATTTAACTCAGAGAATCTCATGGGACTTGGTTAAGAGAGTAACACTTTTAGGAAATGGTATTGCAAGATGATAATAGTATAAGCCTAGTCATATCAACTTTTTATTAAATATTTTATTTACATACTCCTGTTTGAACACAGTAATTATAACTTGTATTTAAAATATCAGTATTAGGGACCAGCAGATAGCATAATGGATACGTTGCTGGACTCCTACATGGCTGACCCCAGTCTGAGTCCCAAACCTGGCAGCTTCAAACTCACACTGGGCGCATGTACATGCATGCCCAAAATCCTGAGAGGAGAGAGGATTGTGGCATGGCCATTCCCTTTAGGGGGTGATTTCTTGCTTTCTGTCTCATTCTGTCTCTCTAGTGATGCATGTGCCCAAAAGCAAAACTCTCTCTTAAAAAAAAAAAATCACTTTTAAAAATATAAAGGAGAATCTAAATTGTTAATAAATTTTGACTTACGGAAAAATAAATATTATTCAGATTTGGAGTTATAATTTAAATGTATTATGTAGAGCTGACAAAGTTGATTCCACCTTCTAAAAACAATCAAGTACTATATTCTGTGGGGTAAATTCAACAATTTAGAGTTCGTTCTTTGGTGCAAAGAGATTTGGAATTTAGTCTTGAACTTTCACATGAAATAACCATACTACTTTGGATAAATCATGTGCCATCTCAAAAGCTCAATTTCTTGGGACTAGCAGATGCATAATGGTTACATCACTGGACTCCCACGTATTTGACTGCAGTCTGAGTCCCAGACTCAGGGGCTTAAACTCACACTGGGTGCGTGTGCATGCGTGCCCAAGATCCCGAGAGGAGAACAGAGGAGAAGGGACTGAGGAGTTGCCATTCCTCCTTGGGGTTGATTTCTCCCTTTCTGTCTCTCTGTCTCTCTGTCTCTGTCTTTCCAGCAAGTGCACAGGCCCTATAGCAAAAAAACTCTCTTAAAAAAAGCTCAATTTAACTATAAAGTATCATAACATATAAAATTGTACTACATGATATCTATGAATTTTTTTATTTCTAAATATGCTATTTTCCAACTTACTATATTTCAAAAGTAAAAGGCTATTTAAAACATGATTTACATATTTCCAAAATCACTATTATGCATAATTATTTCCGCGTGTACAGGGCACCCCACCCTTATACTTATCACCTAAAATACTAAAAACTTTAAATATGAGATTCATTTTGGTAAAAAGTATATTTTTGTACTTTTCTAGTATAACTATGTTATCTAGTACTCTATTGTCTAGTATCACTATATTTTAAATACCACTAGGTCCATGAATCAGGGGAGAAAGCCAACAGATCGTACTTTCCTAAAATTCGAATACCTAAAACCAAAGGATTATCATTGAGCCAGAAGCAAAGAAGAGAATTATGTAATGACTTTCCAACTGGTAATTATTTTCAAAAAACAAAGTTTGGTTTTAACATTATTAAAAAACAATGGTCCACTGGACAAGTATAAAGATATAATAATAGTGACATCTAACAAGTGTTCTTTGAGAAATTTTAATTATTTACCTGTAATGGACCCAAGATAGAGCTGGTTGTATACATAAAAAATAGCCGAAGATAACTCAGAACATTTGCAAATGCAAAAAGCCCTTCTGCGACCAGTGTAGGATGGAATGCATCCCAGTCCTTCCGATCAGCAAAATCATGAAACTGAGTTAGGAAGAAAAAGTCAAAGATTTTAGAAAATGAAATTTTAGAAAAGTGAAAACATATTATGACTTTTGAAAGGAAGTGATTATATCTCCTTGGGGATATGTTCATGTATGTTTCATAAAATTCTTCTTTTTTGATAGAATATATTAACTAAATAAAAGATTTCCTTGTCTGTGATGAAATATCACTCTATATGAATAATTTTTAAAATTGTCATTAAACTTTTTATAAATAAAATGTTGGCTAGTTTCTTTAAATTCCACAACATAAACTTTAAGTTTATGTTTATGTGTACTGTCAACCAATCAGCTATCGTATCAAATTAACCTAGTCTTTTGACCCATTATTCTAAAATAAACCCAGAAGTTCTTTGCTCTTTTAATTACCTAGAAAAAAAGAATATAGAATTGAACCCAGACATAGAGTGGCCACAATGCCTGGAAGAGTCTAAGTTTGTGTACCAGTTGTCCTGGCATAATTATTAATATTGCCCCTTTTCACTCCCAAAATCTCCTGGCTGAGATAATAAGTTACATAAGCATCCCACTTTTAGAACTAAAGATATCAGTGTGAAAAATCAATGCTTCTCAAACTCTTTAACAATCCATTTATCCATTTATGACTAATTTTTATTTTCTTAAGAATTTCACAGTCTGGCCACTCAATATACCTAACAAACATGTTCCACACTACTGGTCAATTAAAGAAATCAATTTTTAAACAAAGTAAAATGATGTTCGGTAATCCATTTCCTTCTTTTATGATCTAGTAAAAGATCTATAAAACTAGCAAAAAAAAAATATTATATCTTTAACTTGTTTACATGTGATAGCCTAAAATAATTCTAAAGTTAGGGTTTAAACAAAGATATTTTACTTAAATTCTATTACTCTTTCAGAGCTTAGGGAATGCTGAATCTTGATGAAAGTTTAAAAAAAAAAAAAAGAAAAATAAGAAAAGATGTTTACAAGGATAAATTTCCATCAAATTCTAAATTAAAATACATAATCATTAAAAAAAAAACCCTGTATGCCAGTTTATGCTGTGAAAAATAATAATTATGATTTAGAATGTGTAAAATACTATTCATATCTGATGAATTCCACTCAGATAAGTTTTTTCTTGCCAATAGAAAGATATCTAATACTAATCATTTTAAGTTATTTTGTGTTCTCATTTTAAGTATGTACAGGTTAATGAACTACAGGAACCTGGCTCCAGGTATAAGAAATTATCATCTGAAAGAAAGCAAATGCCTAGACAGACCTGGATTGAAATCGGTCTTGGTTTCTTACTGTGTGGTCTTGGAGTTATTTAATACCTCTGTCTCACAGAGTTCCTGTGAGGATAAAATGAGATAAAGTACACCAAATATCAATCATGGTGCCTGCCATATAACCAATATTTAAAGGTAAGTAACATCCTTTGAACTACTGGAAAGGGAGAAAACTAATTGCACAGTGACAGGTTTAAAATGAAAACACCTCAGACACAGATTTGACCCAATCTAACTTGAGTAATACAGCTAAATATCTTGGTTTTCTTTTCTAAATAAACTTAATTTGTGCTTTCAATTGACATAGGAAAATCACCTTGTTGTGAGCAACCACTTTGAGAGCAAAGGTTGCCAAATAGAGAGAATTCATGACAAAACTGAGTTGATTACGAGATTCTTCTAAGAAGTCTTCTAACCCTTCGTACCAGAGTCTTTTAATGTCTGACCAGATCATCCCTAAAAAGAAGAGGAAAAAAAAAAATCATATAATGATTTCTTATTTCAATAATGAGTTAAATAATACTGTAAGACTCAAAGTATTAAGTAAACGATCCTTCAGCCAGATACAGCCTTAGTCAAAAGGAAAATAAAATAACTTTTTAGTGAAAAATTCTTAAAGATTGAAAAGAAAATTTTAAGTTTCATATTACTTTAAGAAAATAATCTCAAGTTTCACCTCCCCCACAGATTTTAAGTGATGTGAAATAAGCATAAGAAAACAAGTAAGCTTATGCCAAATACACAACCCCTGCCAGGAGTAAAGTTTCTTGCCCTTTTTCTCTACCTACACTTACTACTTTAGTGATCCCATAGAGTCTAATAGCTTCAAATACCACCTCTATGGCAAAGACTCTCAGATTTATATCTCTAAACTCTATTTATATAATTTTTATCTCCAGACCTTAACCTAAACTCAGCTCATACAGGCACTCGGCTACTCTACATCTCCAGGATGTCCTTACATGTCCAATCTGAATTCATAATCTCCAACTGCAAATTAACTACATTTGATTTCCTCATCTCAACAAATGCAACTTCATCCTTCCAGTTGCTCAATCCAAGTGTCTGTGAATTACCCTTGACGCGTACTTTTTTTTTTTTAAGCTGTGTTTTCGATGTAGTAGTGAACCCTGTTGGCTCTTCTTTCAATATATTCGAAATCTAACCTTTCTCAGAACACCATCAATTTCAGGCCACCTTCCTCTCTTGCATGGGTTACTGGAATAGCTGCCTAGTCCTTCTGCTTCTACAATAACCTCTCTAAAATCTATTATCAATAAGCAACCAAATGATGTCTTAAATCCAAATATTGCTTCTTAAATGCAAGTATTACTTGTTTCCTGAAATGCAAGTATTCTTTCTCTCCTGAAAACCCTTTTAGTAGCCACCACCAGGAAAAAAGACTAACAGAGGTCTCAAATTTTTCTTGATGTTCTCTTTGCTCTAGTATTATTAACCTATACTGAGTTCCTTTCTTTGTATCATGTTCTCTCTTGCCACAAGCTTCTGAATATGGTTTTATCTCAAACTAGAATACTTTACTTTCCAAAGTGTACTAGTTGACTCCTATTTATCCTTTAGATCCTACCTCATTTATTACTTCTTCAGAGGACAGCTTTTCTAACCTTTCTGGGAAGGTAAAATCCTCTGTAGAATGCTAGCTCTCTAAGCACCATGACCTGTATTCAGTAGCACTTAACTTTATATTTGTGCTTTTCATTTATCTGTGTGATTCTCAAGTTATGGGATTTTGCATTAATTAGATCATAAGTTCCATGAGGGCAAGAGTCATACATGCTTCTGCTTGTGCTTGGCGAAACAGGTATACACTTTTTATGACACGTTTTTAGAATAGCTATTCTCCTTATTTTTTGGACAGTCTCGCTGTTACAGTACTTCTGCTTCAGCCTCTTAGGTTGGACTGGGAATTTAACCTGGACCTCCCATGTGGTCCCAGCACAGATATCTTAGCTATGTATCCCATCTCAGTTAGGTCTTGTTCTATGCTTTTCTTTTTTCACTTTATGATTTCTTATTCACATTTAACTATTGTACATCTCTATAGCACACAATATGGTTTTTTAAAGTATGCATGTAGTACATGGCAATCAAATCAAGGATATTACCATATACACACCTTCAATGGAGAACTTTACATTCTATGTCTGTTAAATATTTCTTCCCTGAGCCCCTCCTACCCATTCTCTACTATCCATTCACTCCTATATGTCTCTGTTATTTACACTGGTTCTCTCAACTATTTTATCTTTGGATCTTTCCATTTCTACCATAGAGTGCAGGCATTCAGTGTACACTGACTGGGGATATACAGTGTTTGTCTTTCATGGTCTGGCTTCCTTCACTTAGCATTACATCTTCTGTATTCATCCACTTTGTATCAAACATCAGGGTCTCATTGTTTCTTATGGCTGAAGAGTATTCCATAGTGTACATGTACCACATTTATTTCGATCTATTCATATAATTTTTAACAGCAAAAAGTTAGGTAATAGGGTACTATTAATATTCCTTTTTCCTACTTTACTTTAAGAAATTTTACCTTACTTTTTTTTTGAAGTCCTAAGGAAAAGAAACAGGAAACAAATGTACAAAAATTGGTCAGCATGAGCAAAAAGTCACTTTGCTCAATGCCTGAAGTAATTAATTAAAGCAAAGAGTGACTTTAGACAAACAGGCAAACTTTGCTAACTGAGGAGGTTTGTATCTACATATATAAGGTAGCTCAAAATGAACTAACAGGCTGAAGATATCCCTGGCAAGGTTTATTCAGACCTAATTGTTTGAGAGCAGAAGATGTGCTGAGAAAAGTAAAACATTGCCAGGAATTTTACCAGCTTAATTCACATGCATTCTAGTGAGGCAGAATATGTTTCAAAAACTAATCATATTGTTGTAAAGAAGGTGGAGTGCATGTGTGCATACATATGTTATTGAAAACAAAGCCATCAAACTTAAAAGGAAAGAGCCATAGTGTTACCATTATTTTTTTTCTAAATCTGTGATACTAACAATACTTATACTATCCAAAAAGTGGTATGACTCAGTTCACTGAGTTTTTATTTACTGCTAAGTCATACAAATTTTCATTTGATTCTTACACAGACTTGAGTAAACCTAATCTTAGAAAACAAAGAAAATATTATTTTTAAAGTATGCATGTAGTACATGGCAATCAAATCAAGGATATTACCATATACACACCTTCAATGGAGAACTTTACATTCTATGTCTGTTAAATATTTCTTCCCTGAGCCCCTCCTACCCATTCTCTACTATCCATTCACTCCTATATGTCTCTGTTATTTACACTGGTTCTCTCAACTATTTTATCTTTGGATCTTTCCATTTCTACCATAGAGTGCAGGCATTCAGTGTACACTGACTGGGGATATACAGTGTTTGTCTTTCATGGTCTGGCTTCCTTCACTTAGCATTACATCTTCTGTATTCATCCACTTTGTATCAAACATCAGGGTCTCATTGTTTCTTATGGCTGAAGAGTATTCCATAGTGTACATGTACCACATTTATTTCGATCTATTCATATAATTTTTAACAGCAAAAAGTTAGGTAATAGGGTACTATTAATATTCCTTTTTCCTACTTTACTTTAAGAAATTTTACCTTACTTTTTTTTTGAAGTCCTAAGGAAAAGAAACAGGAAACAAATGTACAAAAATTGGTCAGCATGAGCAAAAAGTCACTTTGCTCAATGCCTGAAGTAATTAATTAAAGCAAAGAGTGACTTTAGACAAACAGGCAAACTTTGCTAACTGAGGAGGTTTGTATCTACATATATAAGGTAGCTCAAAATGAACTAACAGGCTGAAGATATCCCTGGCAAGGTTTATTCAGACCTAATTGTTTGAGAGCAGAAGATGTGCTGAGAAAAGTAAAACATTGCCAGGAATTTTACCAGCTTAATTCACATGCATTCTAGTGAGGCAGAATATGTTTCAAAAACTAATCATATTGTTGTAAAGAAGGTGGAGTGCATGTGTGCATACATATGTTATTGAAAACAAAGCCATCAAACTTAAAAGGAAAGAGCCATAGTGTTACCATTATTTTTTTTCTAAATCTGTGATACTAACAATACTTATACTATCCAAAAAGTGGTATGACTCAGTTCACTGAGTTTTTATTTACTGCTAAGTCATACAAATTTTCATTTGATTCTTACACAGACTTGAGTAAACCTAATCTTAGAAAACAAAGAAAATATTATTTTTTACTTCTACCTAAACAATAGGTTATAAATAAATTATATAAAGCTTCCTTTCTTGGGATCAACAAGTGGTGTAGTGGTTAAGGCATTGGACTCCCACATGGCAGACTACAGTTTGAGTCCTAGACCTGGCAGCTTGAAACTCATCTGCAGCATGTGTGTACGCATGCCCAAAATCCTGAGAGGAGAATGAAGAAGGGATTATGGTGTGGTCATCCCCCCTGGGGGTGATTTTTCACTTTCTGTCTCTGTCTCTGTGTCTCGCCAGTGAGCACACACACCTTATGGTGAAAAATCTCTCAAAAAAAATTTTTTTTTTTCTTTAGGACTAAGGTATAAGGCCAACTAGTAGCATGGTGTGTTAAGGCTGTGAGATCACTCATGGCTGACTATATGGTTCAAGTTCTGGACCGGAGCCTTGAAAAACATGCTAGGCATGTGTGTGTGCATATCCAAAATCCCAAGACAATGGAGAAGGGACTATGGTGTGGCCATCTCCCACTGGGTGGGGGACTTTCTCACTTTCTGTCTATCTCTGTCTGTCTCTCTTGGGTGAGTATATGTGCCCTATAGCAAACTAAAACGAACCACAATAATAAACTCCTCAGATATTTAACAATTGCTCAAAATAGTTTAAGTGAATAGAGGGAAAGTTCTTCTTAGAAATTCTTTTTAGCCTAATATTTTTTTTACCTACTCAAATAAACAAATTTCACATTGGAGGGACCAGCAGTTAGTATAATGGCTATGTCACTGGACTCCCATGTAGTCGACCATAGTTCGAGTCCCGAACCCAGCAGCTTAAAGGCACACCAGGCGCGTGTGCGTGTGTGCCCAAGATCCCGAGAGGAGAATGGAGAAGGGATTGCGGTGTGGCCATTCCCCCGGGGGGTGATTTCTCACTTTCTGTCTCTGTCTCTCTGGCGAGCGCACAAACCCTATAGCAAAAACCTCTCCAAAAAAAAATTTTTTTTCACATTGGAAAAAATCACATAATATGATCTAGAACAATATATAGTAAAGAATGAATTATTTCCTAAATGAAAATTTTAATTTTTAGATAAGAGCAAAATACAGGAAAATATTAACAAGGAATCATTTGGTTTTCTTTAACTTAGAATTTGAGGTATATTATTTTTACTTTACCTAATTATGAACATAAATTTTATATATTTATACTGTAGAGCAAATAGGAGAAGGAAAGGTGAGAAGTGTTTGAAACAGGGTTGAAGACAGAACAAATAGGAGAAATGTCTTTAAATAACCAGAAATAGATAATCTGATTCTACATTGACTAACTATTCTCACACCAAAAAAAAAAAAGAAATTTAAAAAGGGAAAGGGAGTAAAAACTGCAGAAGATCATTTAAGGTATTTGTTAAATAGCATAATACTTGTAGAAATAATTTTCAGAAAATAAAATGCATTTTTTAAAAAAACCATCATTTCTGGGATCAGCAGATGGCATAATGTTTACATTGCTGGACCCAGTGACTTAAAACTCTTGCCAGGTACATGTGCATGTATGCCCAAAATCCCAAGATGAGAATGGAAGAGAAAGGATTGCAGCATGGCCATCCTCCCTCTGGGCATGGGGGGGGGGCGGGCATGATTTCTCACTTTCTGTCTCTCTGTCTCTTTCTGTGTCTCTGGCAAGTGCATGTGCCCTATGACAAAAATCTCTCTTAAAAAAACAAACGAACAAAAAAACATCATTTCTAAAGAGATCTGGCTATCATTAGGAAGACCTGATTTTTGGAATGTATTACTAGGGACCAGTTTAGATCTAAATTTAAATGTTTCTTAAAAATAAAATGTTTGGAGGCCAGCAGGTGGCATGGTACTTGGGGTACTAGACTCCCACATGTCCAACCATGGTTCAAGTCCCAGACCTGGCGGCTTGCCTTCTCACTTACTCTCTTTTTCTCTTTTCTCTGGTGAGCACATGTGCCCTATAGTAAATTCTAAAAATAATAATAAAAAAAAATTAAATAAATCTTAAAAATAAATACATATATATATATATTTAAAAAAATAGAGATAAAGATGTAACTATAAGAGTTCCTAGGTTCTTAAAAACAAAGATTGGTGAGTCAGTTCCCAAGAGGCGCCGAGGTCCCGCGAGCCGCCCTCTGAGCTGCCCTCTCATCGCGAGAAGCAACGGGGCGGGGGGCGGATCTGCACTACGAACATAAGGAAGTGTAGGTGACGGTCTGAGCAACCACCGCCAAGCTGGGCACAGGGGAGATGGCCTAGACTGACCCCAGGACCGTGCAGGACCTGACCTCTGTGGTGTAGACTCTCTTGCAACAGATGCAAGATAAATTTCAGACCATGTCCGATCAGATCATTGAAAGAACTGATGATATGAGTAGTCCCATGGATGATCTGGAGAAAAACATCGCTGACCTCATGACACAGGCTGGGGGAGAAGAGCTGG
>NW_006199712.1:3205402-3206326 GCF_000334495.1 Tupaia belangeri chinensis
GACCGCACGCCCCCTCCCTGGAAAATCTCTCAAAAAAAAAAAAAAAAAAAAAAAGAGTGACTCCCCCCAGTGTCTTGAACATGTTATATTCACATTTCAGGCCTTGGTCAGTTGTGCTATTAATTATTAAACACTAAAACTTTGGCAGTTTCTGCAAAACAAACAAACAAACAAAGACTGGTGATATAATGAAACAAAATAGTTAACTTTTAAACTGCAGAGGAGTATAAAATGTCTTGTTTCAAAATATCAAAGAAAACTCATATTCTTATACCGAAAAAGCATTCATTGGTAGAAGTTGCTTTTCTGTTTTAACGATGTCTGAAAATAAAGAATTACTATCAATTTTTTTTGTTTTTGCTATAGGGTAACCTATGCAACAGAGAGAAAACGAAAATCACCCCAACTGTCTCCCCAAGCAGGGATGGCCACACTACAATCCCTTCGCCTCCATTTTCCTCCAGGATTTAGGCCACGCACACATGTCCAAACTTGTTTTTCAAACCACCAGGTCTGGGATTTGAACTGTGCGGTTGGCCATATAGGATCCAGTCATTTTAACCTTCATGCCTCTTACTGGCCTGAGGAAAAAGAATTTTTAACTTCCATGTATTTAAGTAATATTAAATAAGAGTTATGCTCCTTATCATCAAGTTCAGGAATATTTATCTTTACAAAAGAGTTAAGTGTTTAAAACTCATGGAAGTGTTCAAATCGTTGCTGTATACACAGTGTAAAATTGCAAATGGAACTCAATAATGTCACCAAGGAAAGGAGAATTAATGGGCTAAATAAAGGTAAAACCTTTTGAACTAACTTGATACTTACCAATAATCCACAGTATAAGGAGATAGTCTATTCTTTCAAGGGCTGGTCCCATTGTGTTTTTCTTATCCTCATTGTAGACAAGAGAGTACAGATTTA